>NC_050177.1:43177945-43477945 GCF_008315115.2 Sander lucioperca
TTTTCTAGTATGGACACATGACAGGGTGTCAAATTGTAGCAGTTTAGGATAATGGATCGTATGAGATTATACTTTCCCTCCAATATCCGAATCCGACCCTGTCATTTTAGCCAGTATCGGGCTGATACAGAGTATCGGTGAATTAATGGAGACCAAATGCCATTTCTTACTCAGCTTGATGGATGTTGAGTTTAAATAAATACATATTAAATGAATTAATAAATAATGGATATGTGCAGTAAAATACATCATCAAGAAACTTACATCCACATCTTAGTGGTTTCATTACATTGTCCCTCCATTCATTTACAATGTCACATCACTGTGTTTGAACTCTGACCCATGTCACTGTAATCTGAAGCACTGTCCTCAAACACAACTGTCAAAACAACCCCCTCCACTGCTCAGCTCCAGATGTGTCAGTGTATGACGAAGGGAGAAAAATGGTTTGTAAAAGTGCTAAAGTGTGGATTTGGTTCGGACGTAATGCAGATATAGTGAGTGTGTGTGTGTGTGTGTGTGTGTGTGTGTGTGTGTGTGTGTGTGTGTGTGTGTCTAGGGTGAAAAAGGGTTGGAGGTCAAACTAGCATGGGGTAATTTAGTGTCTCCCCTCCTCTTCCCGACAGAGAGCAGGAACAAACAAGCTTGACAAAGTCTGTGCATTTAACACACACACACACACACACACACACACACACACACACACACACACACACACACACACACACACAACCCACCTGAGGTCCAGATTAGCCTCCTTCCATAGAAGATCCATTAATCTCAAAATCTGGAGGGTCAACATGTCTTGCCTTAGGTCTAGAAAAAAGTAAAAAAAAGTAATCTTAATTCTAAAAGAAAGTATTGTGCTTTTCAAAGCAAAAGTAGAGATTACTTGAAAGATGGAAAGTGATTGCAATCCCTCATCATCATGACCTTGCAGTATGATCTCTACCCCTCCTCCTCCTCCCACCCATTTTTCTCTTTTATACCCTCTCCCAAACCTCTCTTCCCCCAGTCCTGGATTCCTCCTACCATCTCCATTCTTGAAGATGATTCCCAGGGTGTCTCCCCCCAGCAGCTTGTTGTTATAAACAATCCAGAGTGGCTTCATCTTAGAGTCCATGTACCGACACCGCTCCACACTGATGGGAGAATGAGAGAGACGGGGAATGACGTATCGTGAAATACAGGAGAAAAAGTTCAACTGGATCTAAAACTGAATAGTCTTACTTGATGCCAGACAGCAGGACATTGGGGTTTAGAGGGGAGTGCAGGTCTGACAGAGTCTCTGAGTAGCCACTCTGCCTCAGACAAGTCATCATGGCCTCCTTGGTCAACATTGCCTCCTTGGTCTTACTTCGAGCGTTCTTGATAGTCCCCAGCTTAATTAGCTCGTTCACTGACTTTAGCTTACTCAGGGCTTCCACCTGGTACAGTCAAAACAAGGAACATGTAACACAACAGTTGGGAATGTTGGAACAATATTTTAAAATTTGTTTGACTGAAACCAGCCAACAAAACCTAGGAATGATTCATCCCTGTTAGAGACAACTGAGCTCATTCTCCTTTAACAGACTATGTCAGCATTGTGCATGCTCCTCCAAACAGGAAAGTGGCCAGATAAATGACTGCGGTGATGAGGAAGTAGGAGGAAGCGTCCACAGGAGTGACTGTTAGAATCCCCACTGTAGAGGCCAAAGGTTAGAGGGCAGCAGGGTGACGCTGTTGTCACTGTGACAGGCTAAAAATACTATAAATCTAGTTCTGTCAGGGATGACAATAGACTACGGCTATTCTGGTGCTTGAGTAAGGACTAGTAGAGTAAAAGTCTGAAGCATAGCTATGGAACTGAGGAGCGGGTCATAATCTCTAGAGGTAAAAATGAAAAAGAAATAAACGGTGTGTGCATGTGTGTGCATGAGACAAGAAATAAAAGAGATTGTGTGTTTGTGTGTGTGTGAGACCTACCTGTTTCTTTAGAACCTCAATATGAGGGATGTTGCCTCTACAGTAGGCTTCCAGCATGAGGGCAAACTGGACTGAAACAGCTGGCATGTGGATCTCTGACCTTTATAGGGCAGCAGAACAGTCACAGTCAACTGTAGCCCTTTTTCACAAACATACTATCTATTTTTCTTAATTTCTAATGTGCAACTGTACATGTGCACACATGTACACACGTGTCCATACACACCGTAGGTGCCAGAAGAGGAAGTGTCCTATCTTGCGGTTACCCTGGGCCCGCTCCAACAGGAAGTGGGTGAGGGCACAGTCATAGTAGGGCTCGTAACGCAACACCTGCACCAACTGTAGCAAGTACTGAGACAGCTCCTCGTCACTGGTGAGGGGAGAGAAAACAGGAGAGAGAGAGAGAGAGAGAGAGAGAGAGAGAGAGAGAGAGAGAGAGAGAGAGAGAGAGAGAGAGAGAGAGAGAGAGAGAGAGAGAGAGAGAGAGAGAGAGAGAGGGGTGTAAGAGGAGGTTTTCTGAAAGGCTGTTTTCTACCTTTTACCTTTCTTTATTTTTTTTTAAGTTTTAGTTTGAATTTGTAATGATCATGTGCCTGTCTCTCTCTTCAGGAAAAGAGACAACACTCAGCACTATCGACAGACCGTAATTCACACATGCATACTGAATTTATAATAATAATAAATAATAAAACAGCAAGGAAATGTAACAAAGTGTACAAGATTACAGCCCATGATATATGAATGTAGAAGCTTAAACATGAGATAAAGAAAAGGGCACTGTATTATAAAGACATCTATGTGTGATTAGATACATATGTTTACCTCATATCACGCAGACAGCCCACAGCATATTCTCTGACATACTGGTCAGGGTAGTTAAAGTCCAGAAGCTCCAGAGCATCTCTAGGACTCAGTTTGGGCCAGATCTGAAGGAGGGCCTGGAGCTGTGACGCACACACACACACACACACACACACACACACACACACACACACACACTTAATCAGTTAAAAAAATATATAGTCCTTCCATAGCTAAGTAAATAAAACCTTTATTATAAAATTTGATTAGCCTTGGGATCACCCACATGGCTGCACAATTAATCTTACATTTATAATAATTGTGATCACGGTTATCTTTTCTGTAAACATATTTTAGTAGTGGAATGAACACTTTATGTTTAGATGGTGCCCTGAAGCAACTGCTCCCGTGGTAACTGTCTGTCACAGGTGTTTGTGTCATGCGTGGTGTGATTGACAGGTGTATGCCTTTTTTTTTTTTTCTTTTTTTTAACAGTACTGGCTGGAGGCAACAGGTGTGATGAAACCACGCAATCTCTACGGAGAGCAGTTGGTTTATTACTGCGCCCAATTGTAGTTGTATTTAACAATGTTTGAAACATTTTATTCTAAGGCCGAGTAAGTAAAATCTGGTATTTTTCTGTCAATTTAAGATGTTTGATGCAGTGAAGATGGATGTATAACATCATGTTAACATTGAACAAAATAATATTATCATCATTTTTGCCATATCATTTTTTAAAGCTGAAAACTGATATATAGATATTATATACAGTACCAGTCAAACGTTTGGACACACTTTCCCATTCACTTGAATGGGAAAGTGTGTCCTAAGTTTTGACTGGTACTGTCTATGTTTTTATAAGCTTGTAACAATGTTAAAAAAAACAACAGGAAACTACTTTTATTGTCATTTATGTAATGTACATTGAAAAGATCTGACTTAGTCCTATTAAAATGCATAAATGGTGGACACAATGGCTAACCTGGGCCATGTCCTCATGTTTGCTCCACTTGACGGAGAGTAGCAGCTTGGGCAGCGACTGGGGGAAATTCTCTCTACAGTCGTAGCGTAGTGTCCAGATCAAATCCTTCTCGTTTTCACACAGCTGAGAAAGCGGGTCACGCTCCATGATCTCCTTCAGCTCTATGTGGAACTTCTTACCCCCACGGCCCTGAGAGAAGTAATGAGGAAGGAAGAATGGTCCGTTGGGTTGGAGAGTTAGAGAAGGAGAAGATGAAGAAGATTGGAAGAAGAAGAGTCAGGACGTGAAAGGAAATAAGAAAATGATGTTGAGCAGTGACTGTAAAAAACCACAAGATGGCAGGAGTGTATCAAAGTGTCCAGCAATTTCGACTCAAATGCAATTCATCTCAATTCACAAACCAAGGCCCAACATAGTCTCTGTTTAAAACAAGTTGGATGCTGTCTGATTCAAAATATCAATGCAGACTAATGCAAAATAACACACACACACACACACACACACACACACACGATTAAAGGATGTAAGAGTCCTCTACATAACACAGGATTACGTAACCTGCTGTAACACGGCCAGGACTGGGTTTTTAGTTGAGGGGCTGTGAGACAGGAACACATACAAGTAATCTGATAAAAGTCTCTAGTTTTGAAGGGGATTGAACTATTTTTGCAGCTACACCCTGCCAAAGTGATAACAATGGGTTTCCAGGGAAACTAGCAGTGCAAGATTATACTACACTGGTGGTGTGTGTCTGTTAAGAGTGTGTGTGAGGGGGAGAGACAGATAAATGATGCAGCATTTGTTACAGGCCAACTTGAAACAAATATGTCACTTCATTTTTACCTGGTCTCCCCTTGTATGTTTTCTGAATGCACACAAATATGTATGCATATCCACACAATTATCTCCTACTGTACATTAACTCACCATGGGTACGCAGTCACTTGCTCCAGCGATCTCTGCAGCTTTTTCCAGTATCTACAAATAAGTAAGTGAGCAACGTATGAGTGAACACGCACATTGATACAGCGCCTTAGGCAGGTCGAGCAAGTCCTGATCCTCTCATGCTAACAGCCACCATTTCATAATAATCACTAGGTAGCATTATCAAGAGCACTAAGGCACTGAATGACAAATTCAACTGCAGTCAAGTCTTTAAAAAAGACCACATGGTCTCATCCAATCATCTAAGTTCATCATCTTAGTATAGTAAGTATATCTAAGTATAGTACAATCATGGCAGTAGGGCTGGGTACCGAATTCAATACTTTTTAGGCACCAACCGAATTGCCTCTAAATTACTGAGTATGGAAATGCCTCATCATTCTATACCAAATTACAATACCTAAGGAGTAAATCTCATCAGCGTCATTGGGCCAATAAGCGTGCAGCATGCTTCTACCAAGATCTAAGAATGCTGGGAATTGGCTTTTTAGCGTTACATGTTGAAGAGACATGCAGGGAACACTCTACATTACGCACAGAGACAGGGCTCACGTAGTAGGAACTGAAAAATAAATAAAAAGATTTGTGCCCTAACGTGTGTAATGTTGTAATTTTGTTTTATTATGTTTGAGTGCATGACTATTTGTTCATTTGAATTACAAACAAATTTAAGCTTATTGACATGTCCTAATGCTGGCAAAAAGTATGTTATTATAAGGGGGACTGTCAGCCTTCTGACCTTGTCGAAGGGAGGGAAGACGATGGAGTGCGACGAGTACTCTGGGAAGTGGATGTGCAGTGCTGTAGCGTTCTCAGTGTACGGGTTGGTCTGAATGGTTCCTATGGGGTTCAGCATCTCTTCAAGTTCATCTATGTGAGACACACAAAAATACACATTAAATTACATGCATTTACTGCATGGTTGCAATCACTGGAGAAGTCATTTTACTAGTTTAATTTTATTAGTAGATATAATAGATATACCAGGAAAGGAAGACCAGCAGTGCAGGATGATGTCTCCGGTCTTCAGCTGCCCTTTGTAGTCAAACACCATAGTGTTGACCCAAGCTATAGGGTAGTGCTGGATCATACAGAGAGAAAATAGTGAAATTAATCGTTAGTCTGTGATTTAATAAAGATGGTGTACATGTGTGGAAATTGAAGACGCTTATATTACTTTTTAGGCCCTTGTTTGACCAGTGTAGGTTCATATACAAGCCTCTTTCTTACCACTTTCCCTGCTTTGCGGATGGTCTGGTACTTGTTTATGTGAGCATTTTTGGTAGACTTCTGCTTTTTGACTTTGTCCATGACGGCATAGATGGCAAAGCAGAGGCGGGTCATGCGCGGCAGGTCACAGACGGAGAGGTCAAACTCCAGCGTGCTGTCTTTCCACGTGTGGTCCGAGCGTCCGCTGCTCTCACTGCTCACCGCCGGCTTGCACAGCAGCTCCGTGCCGTGGAAGAGCCCCGCCCTAACCTGGACCTGGGTACGTGTGTGGGGGTTAAAATCTTTCATGACATCTTTACATGACCAAAGCGACATCATTTTAGCTGTGTGATACTACTGCCAATGTGAATTACTGTGCATGCAGGTTTTTGGTGTATGCAATGACATATTAACATGAATACAAATTATTGTTTTATGGATGGGGACAAAGCAAGAATTCACCTTGGCAGTCTCCTCCGCGTTCACCTTGCTGCCATTTACTAGGACTATCTTAAACGGGCTTGACACGTCCCACACATACTTCTGCAATTGCTGCAGAGAGAAGGTGAGAAACGAAAGAGAGACTTGCAATGAGGGAGCAATATTAGCATTATTTACTGTAAAAATATGTACTCCACAACAGAGTGCTTCTTTACACGTGCACACACACACACACACACACACAATGTGGGAGGTCAGGCAGGTCATTCTGATGTCAAGCCAAGTGGATTTGCGAGGGTCAGCAGTCAGCAGGAAAAACAGCATCACATGACACCTAATGTCTATGAACATGACTAACTAGCACACTTCCTGCTGTTTGCTGTCTCTGACTTTGTGTGTGGATGTGTTTAGTTTGTGTGAGCATGACAGTGTGTGTAATTTTCCTCTTGTCAGATACTAATATACAGGCAGAAACAAGAGCTTTGTGTACTGTGTCCTCACAAAAACACCTTGTCCTTCTGTTCTCTACTCATGCTGCTTTTTGACCAACTGTCACTCATGTTTCCTACAGAAACAGAATCAAATAAACAGGTTCCGGTCCTGAAAATAAATCTCACTTCCTGTCACAGTCATCCATACTTACGTACGGTAAGCTTATTACAGTCTGACCAGAATCTCTGTCTGCTTCTGTCTTCTCCAATCTGCCTCCATTGCATTGTACTGCTATACCAATTATTTGTAAAGCACTTTTAACAGTTACAAATGCTATACAAAATGACAAATAAAATACAGCATTAGAAATACACAATCAAATTAAAGTCAGATAGCCAAAACCAAGAAAAAAAAAAAAAAAAAATCATATCACGGAAAAGATCCAAAAATTGATTTTAAAAAAAGAACAGCAGACCAGGAATCCTAATAGCAGAGGCTCTTTCCTCTTTCTTGGAAGAAAACCATCAGGATTCTCAGAAATAGAGGGAAATAGAAAGTTGGAGATATAACAAAGAAACTGCCATCCTGGCTATTAAGAGTTCACAGATCAGTAAATTGCTAGAATAGGTAGTCACTACAGACATACCAGAATTGGTGAAACATGATCTTGTTTATAAGTCCAGTTAATGCCATGGCAAATGATTTTTAAGCAAGCAGTTAACAGAAGAGATATTCACCAAAAAAGGCAGGGTGTTACAGTAGTTCATGCGACATTGAAGCAACTGTCTGTACCGGTTCTGTCTGGTCCAAGCATTTGAAAGCATCGAGCAGCAAAGGAACTTTCACACTTCACAGAAACTTTCTGAGCAGTTTGCCGTTCTCCTTTGACACTAAACAATGTTTCCCCCCTCATAATCCTATAGGCTCTGATAAAAAAAACATTTGAGAGAGGACGACATTTTTTTTTCCAAAATGCTTATCGCATTAAGACAATGATTACACAATACAGAATAAATAAAAAATAAAAGCAATTAAGGAGAAAACATGCCATCAGAAACAATAAAATCAAGGTCAGATAATAAGAAAATAAAGTTAATATGATAAAGGTTTCGTAATTAAAAAGGATAAAATAATGATAAAACCTTAAATTAATTCTAGTAATGTAGTAAAGTAGTAGTGTTTTATTGGGCAGCAGACAGCTGCATAGATCAAAATGAAAGCATATCTGTTGCGTAAGACGAGCAAGTAAAAAACGCATCTGACACACTTGTGGTCTAGGCTAATGTTAGTATTACAGCACGTAGGACACAATGGCAACATCAACAGTCCGTTTCCCAGCCGGGGACATGTGTTGCATGTCACGCCCCCCCCCTCTCTCTACGTTTCCTGTTTCTCTCTGTGACCATCATGTAAATTGAATATCTTTGGCTTTGAAATTTAGGGACATTTTAAAGACTAAAGAACTAATTGATTAATAATGAAAGTTAAGTCTTTGTTTCAGCTCTAACCAATTTTCTGGATATTATTTTCATTTATCCAGGGCTTTTTGGGGCCATCTCACCTTTGCTCGTCAACCTTACCTACTGCATCTGGACTATATTGTTTTTACAGTAGGCCTGAATTTATCATAAATCATGATACACGACTGTGACACTGTACTTCCATGAGTCATATCGTTCAGTGAATACATATGTACTCATCAAAAAAATGTGGAAGTGGAAGGTGAAACAGATGGCTGTTTTTACTGTAAACCAACAAAATGTTTAATCATAAGGCGGGAAGAGTAAGAACAAGGTATATAAATAACTGTTCTAATGCTGTTATGATTATATGTGATAATATAATAGAGTTAAGTTTCATATAATGATTCACACCTGCGATATTTACAGACTTTCCAACCCACACATCACTGGGCATTTAAAACCCCAGGAGACTCGCTAACGGAGGCCAATTAAATTCAACCTGACAATTAAAAATGTGAATGCACACATCGAGGAGTGATGTCACTGTGCACCTGGAGCTTGCGATGTTTTCTGACAACGTGGCAAATGCTGGCAGGGCACTGTACAGAGGAGTGCTCCAATGCACTCAGAACACACAAAAGACAGGTGGCAGCTGCCAAGTACATGTTTACTAGGAAATCCTCCACACTTGCCTCGTTCAGTGCAGGTGAATCAATCATCTGTGGAACTTTTACTATTTTGGTAAAACAAGAACACTTCTCTGTAAACACTGGTGGATATTAAGTGAGAGTACATTTTCATATGTGCATTTCCCCCCTCAGTTTTAGTCCTAAATAAGCAGCGATCAAATTTGCACACTTAAAGTTACATACATCAGTGATTGACAATAAATTCAACCACATTAATAACAGTATATGAATAGAATTCCAACAAGCGCAAATTAAAAAAATTGTTTGAGCTCACTTTAGTCTCCAGAGACTCAAAAACAATCAGTTGACCAGCATATGTGGCTGTTCAATGAGTACCGTTTCTATGAAAACAGCAGCAGATGTTGAATAGACAAGATCCCCACAACACAGAAGTGACAAGTCAAGTCATTCTCACAGCTCCACACATTACTGAACTAACCGTGGGAACCCTTCTCTTGGGAGGTAGTGGTAAAGGTGGGTTGGAGGACTTGCGGGAAACCACAGCTCTGATGGCGGAGATTTCCTTGTCGAACATGCCCTTGACGGTGCTGGTGTGGACCAGGGTAAGGTGTGGAGACTCCTTGGCTTGCATGCATGTGCGGATGTACTGCAAACGAGACAGGACAGGAAATCTTGTTACCTATGTGCATATTTAAGCTGACACGTAAAAAGCTAGGGAACCAAATCCTGCTTAGGGGCGGAATATCTAGGGCTGGTCCTGAAGTCATGATGACTATCTGATAATAAGGGCCACCTGGACTGGATCATTTATTTTCTCCAAGTTCAGAATCTCAGCTCAAAAACAGATTTGTCACTATGACTGTTACCATTAAAAGTCTTCCTTTTTTGTATGCTAATGTTTAACTGTCCATATAACTTTATTTGCATATCTCTCTCTTACAACAGTTGCTTGCCAGCATGCTAATGTATGCTTTGCCTGCTTTGTCCCATCCATCATACTGTGCTTCCTGCAGAAAATTGTAATATTGCTGCTATTTATGCTTGGTGCCTTTTTTGTGTGATGTCCTTTTGTAAATAGTTTATAACAACTCTTTCACTCCATCTGCAACTGAAAACTAGCCAGATAACTTACATTTACAATTTCGATTTATGTGATTTATGTGCATGGTTCTGAAAAATGTGTAAATAGGAATACAAAAATAAAATAGAGCTTAAATATATGGCTAGCAAAGAGAATGATGGCTTTCCAAAGTTGTCTCACTCCATTTATAGGGAGTTAATAACAAAGTTAGTGCCAGCATCTCACATGAGCTGACTGAGGATTGATTTGGTTGTATGTGCCTGATGCACATGTAGCCATAATGTTAGTTGCCTAAATCTTTTCTGAAACAATGTTTTCTAAAAAATCAAGCTACACATAAACATGCATACTGTAAACACACAGTCCATCATCCGCATCTCCCTAACAATATTATTGTTGAGCCATCAGCCTATCAATTGTAGTTTATACCTAAACTGTCCCCTGTAGGACCTGACAACGCCTCTTCTTGGAATCATAAAACAGGCTTTTCGGTCTGTAATTGTCACACTAATATAGCACTGTATGAGTTTCTCAGAGCTAGAACAGTTGTGCTAACCATGCTGTAGATATTAAGAATACAACAATAAAAAAAAGCTCATCGCTTTTCATGAAGGCCAATCTCTGGACATGATATTGACACAAGTGACACATCTAAGTCAGTCCCTGATAGACACCTAACTGAGTCTACTGTGTAGCCACTGACCTTGTACTGAATCAGGGGCTGTTCTCCACAGAGGAACTCCAGACAGTGGCTGACCCTCAGTATGTACTGACCCAGCCACACCTCCTCCTCAGGCGCGTGGGTGGTCAGCCACTTCTTCACGGCCAGCTCCATCAGGTCAGACGGGATGCAGGATGATGGCACCTTCAGACTGGCTGAGTCCTGCGAGACAAGACAGGAAAACAGGGACAGATAGATTGATTAAACTACCAGTGTTAAAATACATGTCCCTAAAAACTATTTTGTGTGTGTACTTTTTGTGAAATCAGGACTAAAAGATGTCAAAAAGAGGACTCATGAAGACCTGCTGGAGGCCTTGCTCAGTGGCAAGATAGTGTAACATGATCTTCACCACTTTACATACATACATACACAGCTGTATGAAGAAGAATAAAGAGAATAAGAGATTGATGGACATGAACCGACAGGGACAGGGCCACACCCACACCCAGTCATTACAAGAGCAACTAAAAAAATTAACTCGCGCTGCACTAAAATGCGTGAATATGCATGCATGTCCTCCACACATTGCCACAGCCTGTCTAATATGTCACATTGAGGCTCGTGGCTTCATCCTATTTATAGCTCTGTACTGACCTGATACCCAAGATGGAATTATAATTTCCTGGAGGTTTAATAAAAACATCATCCATTAATAATTAACAACACCAAAAGGTCGTGGTGAAATTACAAAACCAACAGCACTGAGATATCCTGAAAGTACTTTAGCATTTTACTGCTTTGTTTTAACATTTTTGCAACATTATTTAGAAGTTGAAGTTAGTAAGATTTGAATGATAATGGGACTAAGAGAACAAGACCAGGGTTGACCACTGAATCCATTTGTGATATTTAAATATCAAAACAAAAAAGCAAGACTCCCACTGAACCTTGATCATATTCACTTTAGAACAATAACCTACACCACCACACTTCCTGTCTATAATGTGGCTTATTGTGTCTGACCTCCCAAATAAGACTTCCTGCCAAAGTCCACCTGAGCGCAGTAGCACAGATGGCCTATCTTTGTGCATGTGTGTCTGTGATGTTGATCAAAGCTGATATACTGTACACAGGTCTGGACAAACACATCTGTTTTTTAATTAAATAATTTCTATAACAGAAGCAAAGAGAAAAGACATAGAGAGACAAAGACAGATGGAAGTAGATAGTCAGAGTTCAGAGAAGGAGAGGGAAAGAAAGGTTCATTTTAATCAGTTCTTGGTCCCTTGAGCTGCCATGCTTGCTTGCGTGTGTGTGTGTGTGTGTGTGTGTGTGTGTGTGTGTGTGTGTGTGTGTGTGTGTGTGTGTGTGTGTGAGGATGGCATCATTTCACTGATGGTTTTGACCCACTTAGTGTTATCACATGACTTGCTAGTTGGGCTCAGTCACATGACTTTTGTGGAGCTGCCAACTGTGAGCAGAACAAGAGGCTGAGCTACAGTGTGTGTGTGTGTGTGTGTGTGTGTGTGTGTGTGTGTGTGTGTGTGTGTGTGTGTGTGTGTGTGTGTGTGTGTGTGTGTCTGCGCTGGTGGAGTCACATGGCTACATTTGCTACTCAACAAGTTGGTTTTGTCTGCTGTAGTGGTGCAGTAAGTCACACGGTTATTCTTACTTCAATATGTACGCAGGCAGCACGTTATGGGTTTGGCTAATGGGTTTATCAATGGACTTTTCTTTGGTCTTCTCTAGTTCAATTAGAAAAAGTATGCCCCAAATGAATACAGACAAATCCATAAATTAGGCATTATTCTTAGTAACTGCTAGTTGTCTACCAAGAAGTACAATATCCCTGGCGCTTGGATAGATTACATTATGCTGGCATAATGTAATCTATCCAATGTTAGCCTAAGGTATGGTCTAAAACACTTTATGTACGGATTTTTCCAGACGTCAATGGGAGAAATGAATGGGAAATTTACTTCCGGAACCCAAGGTCTCTCGGACAAGGGGCGGGACTGTTGAGCTCTATTCCACAGGGATGCGTAAGGACCCATAGAATAAAACCTGGGACATGTTCAGCCCAACCAATGTTACATACCATATTAGAAGACCTTAAGGAACAGTGTGAAATACCCTATATAATCATTCTATCACCCCTTTAAACAACATAATAGAGATCTATTATGTTTAATTCATTCATTTCATTTAAAGAGTTTTTTGTGTTTGTACAATTTACTGTAAGGGAAAGAGATACAACCTCAAGTAACCCTGAGCCCTAAGAGAAGTAGTATACATTTAACTATATTTTTATAACATTTTATGTCTACAAGATTTGGTTCTTGGATTTTCTGATGCAGGGTGCTTGTGTAAACTTCCCTTTGAATGCAATCAAGGAGAAATCAATGATAGAATTAAAGGCAAAAAATGTTTCAATGTATCAGTCCGTCAACAAGGACGGACTTTGTGTTTGAATAGTCTACACTGGTAATCTAAGTGATCCAACTTTGTTGCCTATTGTCAACTGGTCAAGGCTTTATCACTTGTAAAGCAAAATGTAATTTTATGTAAATTTGTGGACAATACACTGTGCTGTAATGTTGGTGACCTTGTCTATGGAAATACATATTTTGAGCTTTATATTCTTGCTAAGAGTAGAGAGTTGTTAGAGGACCTAGATTCAACAGTCCACACTTCAACATTACATCACCAAAAAGTCTATTTGTTTTTAATGATTTTTCAGTACTGGACTACAGATTCTCACTTGAGACTGGTCGAAGTGGATTATGACTTTCAGGTCAGCTGGCCGGTCATTGAGCCCATCGGTGATAGCCGTCCCTGCCAGGGGCTCCAGCTGTGGGGAGAAGCAGGCCTGCAGCCACTCTGTACATGTCATCATCTGGACTTGTTGCATCCGCTCTTCACTGAGACGAAACATCTTACTGCGAAAGTCCTTCACCTCCTGGTCGTTAATGGCATCGAGTTCATGGAGACCTGTGGGGTGGGGGGGGGGTGGGTGGGGGGTAAAGTAGGATACATCATGATTTGATTTGTAACAATAATCGCTAATAATATGCCTTGAGAAGAAGTCTTAATGTTATGAGAACTCAATATAATAAAATACAGACTAATGAATCCGTTTTTTTTTATTTTTTTTATGCCAGACATATGAATCTAGGAGCACTGAGTGTGTAAAAGGGATTACAAGCAGCAGACTCTCATGGGATTAAAGCAGAGCCTCCTATTATTCACATTGGTACCAAATGCCAGAGGTATGAACTGCTGTTTGGTTGATCATGCTTTATCGCTCCACTCCCTGTAGAGCTTCTGTCTCTGTATTTTTATCAAAAGGGTGCTGCACAATAGTCTCTTGGTAATGAAAACAACATGTTGACATTTCAAGCCATTTATCCATATGACCCTCAGCATTCAAAGAAGGGCTCTCGACCACATTAGCTGCATTGTGTGAGTGTGCAAGCCGCTTCGTGTGACTGTATTTCTTGGAGAGGCAAAAAACATGGTTGGCCGTGTGCGCGTGGAATAGTTTGTTACTGCGCTCAGCACGAGGTTAGGGGTATGGGTGGGTGGGTGTGTGTGTGTGTGTGTGTGTGTGTGTGTGTGTGTGTGTGTGTGTGTGAGAGACTATCCAGACGTGCCTGTGGGGTTCTTTTTTGAAAACACCACTTTACTCTGACAAAAGCCTTCACAAGATCATGTCACACCAAAGAGGAGCCAGGAGGGGGGAATATCAATATCGTCTGAGTCTCCTTCAATTAGACTCAGAGGCTCTTCTCTCCCTCTTTGCCTTTCTTCCTCTGAAGAGGTCTGTTGGGACCTGAGGACCTGCCTAATCCTGGATATCTCAATGAAAATAAGGCCTGCACGTGTGTGTTTGTGTGTGGCTTTGTGTCATGTGTGACTTCATAACATCTCCATCTTCTTCCGCTTATCCGGTAACGGGTCGCGGAGGTAGCAGCTCCAGCAGGGGACCCCAAACTTCCCTTTCCCGAGCCACATTAACCAGCTCTGACTGGGGGATCCCGAGGCGTTCCCAGGCCAGGTTGGAGATATAATCCCTCCACCTAGTCCTGGGTCTTCCCCGAGGCCTCCTCCCAGCTGGACGTGCCTGGAACACCTCCCTAGGGAGGCGCCCAGGGGGCATCCTTACCAGATGCCCGAACCACCTCAACTGGCTCCTTTCGACGCGAAGGAGCAGCGGCTCTACTCCGAGCTCCTCACGGATGACTGAGCTTCTCACCCTATCTCTAAGGGAGACGCCAGCCACCCTCCTGAGGAAACCCATTTCGGCCGCTTGTACCCTGGATCTCGTTCTTTCGGTCATGACCCAGCCTTCATGACCATAGGTGAGGGTAGGAACGAAAACTGACCGGTAGATTGAGAGCTTTGCCTTCTGGTTCAGCTCTCTTTTCGTCACAAAGGTGCGATAGATTGAGTGTAATACCGCACCCGCTGCGCCGATTCTCCGACCAATCTCCCGCTCCATTGTCCCCTCACTCGCGAACAATACCCCAAGGTACTTGAACTCCTTCACTTGGGGTAAAGACTCATTCCCTACCTGGAGAAGGCACTCCATCGGTTTCCTGCTGAGAACCATGGCCTCAGATTTAGAGGTGCTGATCCTCATCCCAGCCGCTTCACACTCGGCTGCGAACCGATCCAGTGAGTGCTGAAGGTCACAGGCCGACGATGCCATCAGGACCACATCATCCGCAAAAAGCAGCGATGAGATCCCCAGCTCACCAAACTGCAACCCCTCTCCACCCCGACTACGCCTCGATATCCTGTCCATAAATACTACAAACAGGATTGGTGACAAAGCGCAGCCCTGGCGGAGGCCAACTCTCACCTGAAACGAGTCCGACTTACTGCCGAGAACCCGGACACAGCTCTCGCTTTGGTCGTACAGAGATTGGATGGCCCTGAGAAGGGACCCCCTCACCCCATACTCCCGCAGCACCTCCCACAGTATCTCCCGGGGGACCCAGTCATACACCTTCTCCAGATCCACAAAGCACATGTAGACCGGTTGGGCATACTCCCAGGCTCCCTCCAGGATCCTTGCGAGAGTAAAGATCTGGTCCGTTGTTCCACGACCAGGACGGAATCCGCATTGTTCCTCTTCAACCTGAGGTTCGACTATCGACCGAACCCTCCTTTCCAGCACCTTGGAGTAGACTTTACCGGGGAGGCTGAGAAGTGTGATACCCCTGTAATTGGCACACACCCTCTGGTCCCCCTTTTTGAAAAGGGGAACCACCACCCCGGTCTGCCACTCCTTAGGCACCGTCCCCGACTTCCACGCAATGTTGAAGAGGCGTGTCAACCAAGACAACCCCTCCACACCCAGAGCTTTAAGCATTTCTGGACGGATCTCATCAATCCCTGGGGCTTTGCCACTGTGGAGTTGTTTAACTACCTCAGCAACTTCCACCAGGGAAATTGACGACAATCCCCCATCATCCTCCAGCTCTGCCTCTACCATAGAGGGCGTATTAGTCGGATTTAGGAGTTCCTCAAAGTGCTCCTTCCACCGCCCTATTACCTCCTCAGTTGAGGTCAACAGCGTCCCATCCTTACTGTACACAGCTTGGATGGTTCCCCGCTTCCCCCTCCTGAGGTGGCGAACGGTTTTCCAGAAGCACCTTGGTGCCGACCGAAAGTCCTTCTCCATGTCTTCTCCGAACTCCTCCCACACCCGCTGCTTTGCCTCTTTCACGGCAGAGGCTGCAGCCCTTCGGTACCTTGCAACTGCCTCCGGAGTCCTCTGGGATAACATATCCCGGAAAGACTCCTTCAGTCGGACGGCTTCCCTGACCACCGGTGTCCACCACGGTGTTCGTGGGTTACCGCCCCTTGAGGCACCTAAGACCCTAAGACCACAGCTCCCCGCCGCAGCTTCAGCAATGGAAACTTTGAACATTGTCCACTCAGGTTCAATGCCCCCAGCCTCCACAGGGATGCACGAAAAGCTCCGCCGGAGGTGTGAGTTGAAAGTCTGTCGGACAGGGGCCTCCTCCAGACGTTCCCAACTTACCCGCACTACCCGTTTGGGCTTACCAGGTCTGTCCAGAGTCTTCCCACACCCTCTGACCCAACTCACCACCAGATGGTGATCAGTTGACAGTTCTGCCCCTCTCTTCACCCGAGTGTCCAAAACATACGGCCTCAGATCAGATGAAACGATTATAAAATCGATCATTGACCTTTGGCCTAGGGTGCTCTGGTACCAAGTACACTTATGAGCATCCCTATGTTCGAACATGGTGTTCGTTATAGACAATCCATGACTAGCACAGAAGTCCAACAACAAACAACCACTCTGGTTTAGATCAGGGAGGCCGTTCCTCCCAATCACTTCATAACATAAACATGTATTTAGTGTTCATGCAGTTGCGTGGATGCATGTACCATACTTCATGCAATTATCTCAATTAGGGCTGCGACAAATAATTATTTTTCATTATTGATTAATCTGCCGATTATTTTCTTGATTAATCAACGAATGGTTTTGTCTTTAAAATGTCAGAATATAGTGAAAAATGCGTGTAGAGCTTAAAGAGATGTATTCCAAAAACAAAGAAAAACAACAAATCTTTAAATTTAAGTAGATGGAACTGAAACAGAACAGGAACAGAAAATGGTTGCAGAGTAATCTTCTATTGATCAACTAATCGTTGCAACAATACTAGCTACTGCATTGCTGGGATACATGATATAGATATACACGTCTAGCTTAAGATCCTTTGTGTCAAGTTAGAAAGTCTTTTTTTCCTCTCATGCATGAATAAATAGTCTGAGTTACAACAAATGTTTAATTACTTCAGAAAACTACTTTTTACAGTACTGATCGATCCCCTCTGCTTCTCTATAGGCCTAATCTTCACCAGAGATAATACAAAGTGACAGGTGATGGAAGACATATCAGGAGCACGTCCAGTCAACCCTCACGCTTCTCTATCAGACAGCAGGGCCGCTAATAGGAGCCAGCTGCAGATGTCTGCGGTGAATGTGCTGAGTAGCAGAGATACTTAGCGTTCTGGAGGAGGTGCTTAAGGCTTGTTGTGTGTGCGGAAAGATTTACTGTTGCACTTACCAACTC
The DNA here is from genome assembly GCF_008315115.2 of Sander lucioperca. Classification (NCBI taxonomy): domain Eukaryota; kingdom Metazoa; phylum Chordata; class Actinopteri; order Perciformes; family Percidae; genus Sander; species Sander lucioperca. The sequence continues at coordinate 43,195,702 of NC_050177.1, forward strand.
TTAAGTGCCTTTCTTTATTGGGAATGTCAAACAGGGACAGTATGCAAATCAATCAGGGAGGGAGTAATGTGTGTGAGAGCTTGTATGATAGTCTGCCTCTTTAAATTGAGGGAAAGTCTTAATAGTGATGCTGTCTTACCCTTGCCAATGAGCACGCCGATTTTGGAGTCCAGCAAGCGCTCCGCTCGGCCGCAGCTGCGCGTCACCAGCTTTAGGACTGGCAGGAAGGGGCGAACATCGCAGAGCCTGCGAGTTTCGTCCTCCAGTTCTTCGTGCACGGCTGCCTGGTTGACACACTCGAACATGTGGCTCTCCATCTCGCCCAGAGAGGAAAACAGTGGGTGTGACTGAGCCTGCTTCCATAAGAGCTAGAAGGGAGAAGAACAAATGGGGATTTTACTAAAGTGCGTCTGCGCTTTAAAACCACAGGGAGTGTTTGTATCGGCTCCACTGATCTAAACTAAATAAATCCTATTTAGAATATGTGCAATCAGAATAAACAGCATCCTTATTTTTGACTTGATGGCGTTGTATATATGAGATTATCCGATGGTTTAGCAAGGCTAATAGCATCTTCTTATTAACCCATACAGGAACATCACAGTGCTTTTGATGGAGTTTGATCATGAATAACCTGAGCAGTGAAATGCTGGTTTCAAAGGGCATTTGTTTTTTTCAATAGATGCCTTAAACCAAATACGAAAAACATAGAATAATGATGTAATAATACTGACAAATGAGTATGTTTCATAAGCATGATTCACAGCAACATGACACAGCCTCTGGGTGAGCCGATTAGAATGTGAATAATGTATTACCACCAGCAATGCTGGTGTGATTTATGTCCCAGTGCAGCCACAGCATGATCACAGGGTTGGATATCAGGTTGAATGTGTTTGTGTGAGGTTATAGAGCTATGCTGTTGCATACTGGAACAGGATACATTTGCCCTCCAAACAAATATCTCCCGCTTTCCAGGATATCTGAAAAAAAAAAGGTCAAAAAACGGCTCTTCTTGGATTCTTGATAACTGATAAAAAAAAGTCTGGCATGAAGCTGTCTGGAAGGCCTGCTTACTCCTCCTGGGTTCCTCGTATTTGTCCCCCCCCCCTCTTTCATTTACAAGAAAAACCTCAAAGCAGTCTCTTCTCCCTGTCTTTTCTCTCTTTCTTGCTTCAGTGACATAATTTGTCATAGCTTTCCGCTGCTTCTGTCACGGAAACATGTAAGGAAGGTAGAAAAATACCTTTCAATATAACAACTTTCAATAAAGTGCAGTTAAATAAAACAATACCACAAAGTGCAGCCTCAGGTTAAGTAGTAGTTACTGCAGAACTATTGCAATTCACTGCATCGCACAGGTATTTCCATTTTGCTGGTCAAACTTTGTAGTTGAAATGAATACCTAAATCACGTCACATAATAGTTAAATTGTCATTTCAAGTACTTTCATACCAACACAAACTTTGTGCTACGTTAAGTAATGTACTTAACAACTTCTAAAACACCCATCAAGTCTGTGACGTCTGACATGTGCTTCACAAAATTAGCTGCAGTCATGCATGATGTCATGACCTTTTTGTGTGCTGAAAACAATAGCTATTCACTAATAATAAACACCCAGACAGCCGCAACAGCCACCTTTGTCAAAACAGGCATTAGATAATGTCTAACTGACTAGCTGTGTGACTGTGTGTGTGTGTGTGTGGGTGTGTGTGTGTGTGTGTGTGTGTGTGTGTGTGTGTGTGTGTGTGTGTGCACTTGTAAATATGTGTGTGGGCTGTAGACTGTTTTCCCTCATCAGTCAATTAGACAATAGGCCAAGAGGCATGTGAGGACAATAACACAACGTCAGGATACACAAGCACATACATAAATTGAATCTCCTTGAAGTATGTGGAAAGTTGATTTTATTAAAATCTATTAATTATCAGTTGTGTTGTAACAACACAAATAACACAACTGAAATGACCTCACATCAGCATCAGCATATGGCTTTAAGTACAACTGATGTGTAGAAATTCCATTTTAGCCCAAACCTGTGCCGCTCACCAGTTTGATGTGCTGAATGGTGGCCTCGCGTGGAACGACCATCTGGATGTAGATACCGGTGGGCAGCAGAAAGTCCACAGTGATCTGGTCCAAAGCGTGGCCGGCCAGGGGCGAGTGGGCCGCCCATATGTCCAGGAGGTCTGTCATGGCAGGAGGCATGGCAAGGGGCACCACACACCACCTCAACCATAAGGACCTGAAGGGACAGAGGAGCCAAACAAATCACACATTTTAGACTGAGATTCATGGTTTTAATGAGTGTAATGTAATTGAAAAAGGAGAAATGTATTTATTCAAATGATACATTTGTTCTCAATAGGTCATTCTGATTCAGCCTTTAAACCCTTACTACTGAGGAGACAATGATAGCTGGGGTTAGGGAGCTGACACACTAACAGTTTCAGAACTAAAAAAAGCATTAGTTTGAAATGGTATCATAAGTCATGAGTCACAATGAACTCTAGCAACCTAAAGACAAACAGGCTTTATGTTAATGTATCCCGATCCCGGGTTGAGGCTGAGAACACTTTCCTGGAAACCTTGCAGCTTAGGGTTGTATTCCAGAAAGCCTGTAGATTAGACAACAAGTTGACAGGCGCAAATTATCTAGAGTCACTATGTCCCTGGGGGCAGCACCGTGCCGACTCCAGTACGAGCCCGGTAGCTTTAACTTGGGTGATGGCCAGTGCTCAGAGGAATGCCCACTAAGCAAACAGAACAAAAGATCAGTCGCCCTCCCCTCATCTGACAATCTGGTCCCCCTGGCAGAGAACACACACACACACACACACACACACACACACACACACACACACACACACACACACACACAAAGAAAACACTCATACTTAGACAGATAATGCATGCATAAAAGTGCACGCAAATACATATGCACCATACAGTATACACCATCCCTAAACACACTCAGAAAAACATAGAGCAGCTGCTGCTAAGGTAATTATCAAGTATGGCAGGAAGGGGTTAGACTGCCACAGTTCATCTCTACATGTTCAAAAGCACTGGCTGAGAAAGGCTACATGCAATTCAAGGACAAATAACAAAAGCACACATGTGGACTCATAAACACATGCATGTTAACTGCAGAAAGTTCCATTGAGCTGCAGTAAGTGGCTTCCCAGCTGCTGGTGTAAAACAGCCCACAGCCTGGTTTCCATTTGGGCTCGTGCCTCAACCACAGCTGTACCGTCACACCACTTCCACCTGCCTTTTTCCCTTAACCTAGTCCTTAAGTGGCATAGAACATTAACTCTTCCAGTAGGCCACAGGTCCATTTCCATTTCATCTCGATCCACCCATTAAAAAAATGACAGCCCTGATTGCCTCTAATGGGCTTTCCCCTCTAAGTTAAGTGCTCAAGCTACCAGCAGATGAGCCGTTGTTATGCCACGTGGCTGCTGAGGATGGTGCAATATCTGCTGTGCATTTGGAGCCACAATCTCAGACACTTGACATTATTAGCCACGCAAATGGAATAAATCTTGTGTGTGTTTCTGTGTGCTGTTCAAACTGTTGTCTGCTTTCTGAACATCTATTAAAGGGACTTTGCAGTTAGTGCATGTGATGAGGGGTGAACCAAACACGATTAGTTTAACACAACGGCACATATTATACTACACTGTTTATGCATGTAATAACTCCTACATACACAAGACAATGTTTTACTTACTGACACAGATACACACTTCCAGGCGGCAACAAGACAATACACAACAACACAAGAAACCAGTCAAATGAACAGTAAAGGGGGCAGTCAACGATGAGCCTGTAACGTCACAAAAGGTGCACAGTTACAAACATGAATAGTAACATGACACCCAGCATGTCTGACGGATACATTGACAACACTGGTTTCTCAGAGACGGATGAACAAGCACATGTGCATGCATGTCTATGCATAATCACTTGTCTCATTAAATATTGGCGACGTTTTCACACCAGACAGCTTGCATAGTGTCTCATCCTACTGTGATGCAGACACACTCAGACAGATATACACACACACACACAAGCAGAGTTATTGAGGATGTGGTGGCAGACAGCCAGAGGTCTGCTGCAAGGTTAGGTTTCAGCAGGTGGATCAGAGGAGAACAAGTAGGTTTGCAAGTTCAGGGAGAAAGAGAGAGTTTCATATGACAAACAGAAAAGCCTGAAGGGATCTGTCCAGTTAGCCAGCATTAGCAGAAATAAACAATGTATCACTATGGAGCATCCAGTTCACAGCTCCCAGGCACACTTTGATGACTATTTGTGTTTGAAGGTGCAGATATATGACCCGCTTATATGTGCTTTGCCGGTTTTCTGTGCAAACCAAGGTAGATTTTGTATTTATGCAACATTTACAAAATCAACTGTAATTCAATACACAGATTGCAATTTTTGGTCTAAATTTTAGTGGTTCCAAATGTACTCTTGTTAGTTTCCTTTCACAAACTCAAAATACAGCTGCCTGGGATGAAAAAGATAACGGTCATTTGTTCACATCTTTGAACCTTCATGTCTGATCATTGACCAAATACCTGCAAATGCACTGGAAAGGGATGTGTCGGTAAATCAAAGGAACGTTGGGAGATTGGAGGGAAGCATACTTGAGGGGCAAACTGGTTTGATTAAAATGGCATTCACTTCCAAAGTCTAAACACAGAACAACATAACCTCTGACATACAGTACACTGCAATTAGGGATGCACCGATGCATCGGCTGAACATCGGTAACGGGCGATATTTGCCTCGTTAACTGCCATCGGGGAATAAAAATGACATTCGCCGATGATTATATGTGTCATGAATGCTGTGCTCAGGAGAAACTTTTTTTTCCCTCTTTTTATTTGGGCGGGGGCAGAGACCGAGACGGAAGAGGGCACCCGCGCACTCTCCTCAGTAACTTAGATTAAACAAAGAAGATGGCGGTCATGTGGCAATATTTTACAGTTTCAGAGAAAGATCAGCGTTTTGCAGTTTGCAATACGTGTTCCATTGAAATTTCAAGAGGGGGGGCTGTTAGAAAGTCATTTAACACAACAAATCTCATTGGACATTTGAGAAGCAGGAACTAGGCGGTGTACGGCGATTACCTGCAAGCTGACCAAAAACGGAAAAATGAAGCTGCCAAGAAAGCGCAAACCCCCGGTAAGACTCAGACTTCAATTGACACGGCGTTTGAGAAAGCCAAACAGCTGCCTCCAGACAGCGCCAAAGCGAAACAAATTAACATAATTTATTTATTTCACTTGTTTTTGCATTTACACTTGATGTATTTTTTTTTTATTTATCAGAAAAAATATTTTTTATTGGGCCATGAAAATAATCTCATTGAGTAAGTTTTTGTTTATCAGGCTAAAACCACTCAAATAATTTTGTTGGGCAATGTACTGAAACAATCTTTTCATTGATTAGTTAGCAGTCAAAAGGTTTTTGAATGTTATTTTTCAGAAAAGAACTTGTCATAAATAAGGTTATAACTAATGTCAACAAGAAAGTGACATAAAGGTTGTTTTTGTTTCATAAATTGGTCTGATTGAATTTGTGCTCATTCTAGGATAGTGTGATCAAGAGCCGAAAGACTTGTATGTTTCCGTGGCACAAAAGAAGGAATAAATAACAAAAAGAAAAAACATCAGCATCGGCCAAGTTGTTATGTTAAACATCGGTATCGGCCCAGAATTTCCCAATCGGTGCATCCCTAACTGCAATAACAAAATCAAACCTCAGATAGAACAGACAAAGCAAACCTCTGCTTGCAATGGAAGTTGTCCCTCTTAACTAGTGACAGTGACATGTGGTAATGGCTTTCATGCCCAGGCAGATGGATTAACAGTTATTTAAACACTGGTGTTACTCAGCACTCTTTCCAAAGCGCCCTCTGTCTGACAGTAAGAGGCCTGTGAGCCTCTCCACAATGGAATGTGTGTCTACGCGTCCTCTATGTGTGCCATAAATAGTGTGTGTGTGTGTGTGTGTGTGTGTGTAAAAGGTCATGCCTGGTGATTAAGGGTCCTGGGACACATTTTTCTTCCACACTGTGCTAAAAATTCTCAAAGAGGATCCAAGACCTCTTCACCTCCCCAGTACAAACACTGTACTCTTGTAAATCAGTATGGAGACAAACAAGCAATACTGAGACTGCCTAAGTCAGCGTTTCCACCTCTGGGCAAGCAGATTGTGTGTATGTCGGTTTGTGTGTGTGTGTGTGTGTGTGTGCGTGTGTGTGTGTGTGTGTGTGTGTGTGTGTGTGTGTGTGTGTGTGTGTGATGGTGTATGCAAAATTAAATAAAGATAAGGCTTCCATCCAGCTCATCGAACTGTGTAAAAACAAATATGTTGTTTAGTGTGGAGACTTTTAAAGTGTCTCACAGAACCAAACAAGTAGCCTAACACTTTCAATTATTAGTGCTGAAATTATTCAACTCGATTGACCGATTACTCGATGGACAAGTCATTTAATAAGAACATATGTCAAAGATTCTGTGGTCACATCTTAGAAAATTGTGAGGTTTTGTTACTTTTCTCTGTTTATCAGTAAATTGAATATCTTTGGGTTTTGGACTGTTGATTGAAAGATATTTAAGGACTTTGGGCTCAGGGACGTTTTGATGGGTATTTTTCATAGTTTTCAGATATTTTATAAAGTAAATGATAAACCAATAAAATAATAATCAACAGAATAACCAATAATGAAAACAATCCATTGTTGTAGCCCGGATTTTGGTTTGTTGGTGCTCTCGCCACATATCCTGTCTCACTTTCAGCCACTAACCACAATGGCAATGTATGTGAAGCTGTAACACAACAAAGCTGGATGCAACTTTGTACTGTACTCACACAGTCTGTAGACTAAATGTTTTTAATCACAAGAGGCCAGGACATGCACTTATATGTATACCAGCTAGAGCATATGGTCCATTCATTAAAGGGATACTCTCTCTTTTGCAATGATTATTAAAAACCCAGCACATAGACAAGCTCAGGTATCTCTTGCAGAACAACGTAACCTGTCAGAGAGGTAGAGATGAATGAACAGTGCTTGTAGCGTTGTGCACAATATACTTACACTAATATTCAGCCAGGTTTTAAAGTAGTATAAGTATATGTGTTGGCCTAGGTGAGGTTAACTGCAAAGCTGTTAAGCTCAACAGTACGTGCTTGTCTGGGTGGTGTGTGGATAAGCTGTCAGCTGGGGTGTGTGTACTGTGGCTGGAGTGAGTGTATGTATGTGAGTCACCAGTGGAGCAGTACTAGCACTTACTGTATTTAGGAGTGGACATCGGTGGCGACTGTAGACAGTAAACACACATTCTGGGGTAAAGGTCATTTTAACTCTGACACACTGCAGCTGAGTCAGTGACCAGACATGTTTGTGCATGTATGAATGAATATGTGTTTGTACACAGTTACTGTAGTATGTTTACATTAAGTAGTACTTACAAGTTCCACCCACTGAACTTCTTACATTGCACTTATTTTCTGATTTTTAGATCTTTGCTGCGTCCTACTATTATCCAACTATTCTATCAATCTATTTCTTGCTTCACTAACTTAGTTCTTTCACAGGGCATCAGTTTCATCTGATGTTCAAATCATCATCATCATCATCCTATCACTGTTTCTTTCTGCAGGAAACAATGCATCATGCTCAGAACTGTAATGAGGAAGTGTCTTGAAACCAAATCCTAGTGTAAAAAATATTCTCACAGCCACTTAACAAATTGACTCCATGCATACCAGTGGCGGCTGCTGGTCTTTCAAAGAGGGGAAGCTCATTTTCGGCCTACATCATAAAAATTGTCCATTTATTTATATGTTAATTCTGCCCTACGTTCCTTTTCAAGAAAATGCTCTGTGACCCTGTCGTACCAACTAGGCGTCTTTTCCAGTGACTTCCACTGAAATCGAGTCAGTCAACCTGCTATATGTAGCTGATTCTGAACGAACTCGTCTTTGAGATGAACGTGTTCTAACGCATTTTTAGTCAATAAAATGTTAACACAATAGTACATACTGTATTTGACCATTCATTTTTTGACATTTTAGGGGAAGCCGAGCTTCCCTTGCAGTCTTAAAGAAATCGCCTCTGATGCATACTGTATCTGAGAGGAAGCGTGAATGAAAAGATTGAGTGGGAGCATGTGTGAGTGGAAGCGCGCGTGTGTGTATTTTTGTATTTGTAAGGTTTGCGTGTGAAACAACCACATCCGGACAGCTAGCAGTGCTCCATCATATCAACCACTTCTAATGACACAGTGGCACATGCCCAGTTCTCAGACAGGAAGCAATGACACTAAACAGGAAATGAGTGACAAACAACAACCAGTCATTCCAGTCATTCATGAAAAGCTGATCAACACTGAATCGGCTGAGCTGTTATTCTTTTCCCTGAAGAGCTCTTTTTAATGTTGTTTACTTTATTCTAGTCACGGCAACTTGATCGTACCAAGATATTTTTTTTTATTATTTTTTAATCAATTGGAGTACGAAAAAGATAACATATCTGTGTGTAGCTTGTATGTACAACAAGGTTTGTTTATGCACATACAGAGTTAAACAGAATCCTAGTAAACACTTTATCAGCGTGTCTCTTTGAATATCAAAAGGATGATTTCAACAAATTTTGTTCATTATGGCAGAATAACAATCGGGGCTTCCATCACGCATGCACGCACACACCTAATTATGACTTTGTGGTGCATTGACACCATGAATAACAGATTACTGTACGACATGAGATTTTCAGTGAGACAATTGTGCTGAGCAAGTTCTTTACTGCATTAAAATTAAGATGGTTACAACTCACCTGCGATCAAAGTCACATTTGTCCATTAATCCACTGTGACACTAATCATATCCAATCCACTGCCTATACTTTGTTACATCATGGGCAAGAAGAGAAGATCACATCATCATCTACAATCTCTTGTAACAACTGTGCAGCAACACATCAAAGTAGCTCTATCCGTGACATCACGATGAGTTACTCTGCCAGATAGATTGTGACAGTACAAGTCTGCATTGTGATCATATCAAGTTTGAATGACATTAGGGGGTCTAATGTGCACTCCTTGCCATCTATTCCTGCATCTGCATCAGGAGGCCAGGTCACTCAGTTGATGCAGCCATCATCTGCAGTGCTTTGTTTTTTTCTGATTTTATTTAAGTTAAGTCATTATTATATTACAGTGAGGAAAGAATATTAACTTCAAGCCTTGTCACATACAGTGAGGAAAATAAGTATTTGAACACCCTGCTATTTTGCAAGTTCTCCCACTTAGAAATCATGGAGGGGTCTGAAATTGTCATCGTAGGTGCATGTCCACTGTGAGAGACATAATCTAAAAAAAAAAAAAAAATCCAGAAATCACAATATATGACACCTGTCTATCAGCTAGAATTCTGACCCTCAAAGACCTGTTAGTCTGGCTTTAAAATGTCCACCTCCACTCCATTTATTATCCTAAATTAGATGCACCTGTTTGAGGTCGTTAGCTGCATAAAGACACCTGTCCACCCCATACAAATCAGTAAGAATCCAACTACTAACATGGCCAAGACCAAAGAGCTGTCCAAAGACACTAGAGACAAAATTGTCCACCTCCACAAGGCTGGAAAGGGCTACGGGGAAATTGCCAAGCAGCTTGGTGAAAAAAGGTCCACTGTTGGAGCAATCATTAGAAAATGGAAGAAGCTAAACATGACTGTCAATCTCCATCGGACTGGGGCTCCATGCAAGATCTCACCTCGTAGGGTCTCAATGATCCTAAGAAAGGTGAGAAATCAGCCCAGAACTACACGGGAGGAGCTGGTCAATGACCTGAAAAGAGCTGGGACCACCGTTTCCAAGGTTACTGTTGGTAATACACTAAGACATCATGGTTTGAAATCATGCATGGCACGGAAGGTTCCCCTGCTTAAACCAGCACATGTCAAGGCCCGTCTTAAGTTTGCCAATGACCATTTGGATGATCCAGAGGAGTCATGGGAGAAAGTCATGTGGTCAGATGAGACCAAAATAGAACTTTTTGGTCATTATTCCACTAACCGTGTTTGGAGGAAGAAGAATGATGAGTACCATCCCAATAACACCATCCCTACTGTGAAGCATGGGGGTGGTAGCATCATGCTTTGGGGGTGTTTTTCTGCACATGGGACAGGGCGACTGCACTGTATTAAGGAGAGGATGACCGGGGCCATGTATTGCGAGATTTTGGGGAACAACCTCCTTCCCTCTGTTAGAGCATTGAAGATGGGTCGAGGCTGGGTCTTCCAACATGACAATGACCCGAAGCACACAGCCAGGATAACCAAGGAGTGGCTCTGTAAGAAGCATATCAAGGTTCTGGCGTGGCCTAGCCAGTCTCCAGACCTAAACCCAATAGAGAATCTTTGGAGGGAGCTCAAACTCCGTGTTTCTCAGCGACAGCCCAGAAACCTGACTGATCTAGAGAAGATCTGTGTGGAGGAGTGGGCCAAAATCCCTCCTGCAGTGTGTGCAAACCTGGTGAAAAACTACAGGAAACGTTTGACCTCTGTAATTGCAAACAAACGCTACTGTACCAAATATTAACATTGATTTTCTCAGGTGTTCAAATACTTATTTGCAGCTGTATCATACAAATAAATAGTTAAAAATCATACATTGTGATTTCTGGATCTTTTTTTTTAGATTATGTCTCTCACAGTGGACATGCACCTACGATGACAATTTCAGACCCCTCCATGATTTCTAAGTGGGAGAACTTGCAAAATAGCAGGGTGTTCAAATACTTATTTTCCTCACTGTATGTGACAAGGCTTGAAGTTAATATTCTACTGTGATTGAAGGCTTTTACAATTAAATAGCTAAATAAATATGTTATTCATATCAATTCATGCACCAATTCATCTCATTTCTTCATAACACATAGGCCTGGCCTACATAAAAGAGCAGTTAATATGTTGACTGTATCCAATGTTGTGTTGGTCATACTACAGAATTATTTATTGCCTGTGTATAGTGAATAATACAGAAGGGACATTTTAAAAAAACTACATTATTTCCCCATATCGTTCATCCCTAGTGTGGATGCTTGAGTTTATACAACTGCTTCATTGCCCTTGTGTCCTCACATGACACAGCAAATATGCATATTCACAATAATACTACTGGCCGATGTGTGATGCCACAACAGTTTTCCTCCCAAATGCACTGTTGAATTAGTATGTTATTCAGCACATCAATTCAGTTATTAATAAATGGAAATGAGAACCTGGCAACATTTTTTTGGTTTTAATCAGTTGCCTAGCAACAACTTTAACGGGAAGCATATTACGTACTAAACTTCCCATGTGGAAAAGATGATCTCACAAGTTCCACTCAAAGGCTTTGGTTTAAACCTGTCTGGAACACATTACCACACACACTTGCACTCATGTACAGTTCAGTGTGGTCATTAACAGCAGAGTCATGTCACAAAGTCACATTAGGTAATAGGGGTGGAGAAAGAAAAAACTGAAATTGTATGTATCATGTATTTTGCAACATTTTTTAAAATCGATTATTTTCCCTAGAATCAATATTTTTTATTTATTTACTTTTACCAATGATTCACCTAAATATTTTCTAAGTATTTATACAGTACCGCTGACGGCGACTACATTAGATTAGATTCAACTTTATTGTCATTGTGCAGAGTACAAGTACAAAGACAACGAAATGCACATCATATCTGTTTCAGGCGAAACAGACTGAAGGCAGAAAAAGCTGAAAATAAATCTTATTATGTACTTTTCAAATGAAATGAATGTTAACGGACTTGTGTGATGTCTCATGATATATTGTCTCTAGAAGTGTATTATTTAACTTTTGTTTTTTGTTAAAGAAGGAAAAGAAAATCCCAATACTCAATACTATCGCAATACTTCTAGAATCGCAATAAATGAAAATCGCAATACAAATCGAATCGGCACCCATATATAGTGAAAGAATCGAATCGGGACAAAAGCATATCATCTCAGCCCTAATAGGCAACCTATATAAAACTAATGCCTCCTGAAGATTATAATGTTCAGATTTAGTTTTAGAGAGGTGCTGATTCACCTGTATGGTCATTTTGGAGGATTTAGTTGTGGTGTGTTGCATTATATTGGGTTATAGTGACAGATGTTTCTATTAATTTGTCAACTCCATTTAAATCAATGAAGGTAAACTAATTAACAGAAATACCTCTCAGCTTATTGTACATAATAAACTTGTTAACTGAGTGTATATATTTATATGTGTCATGGGAATGATACACATTGTGATAAAGTGAATCATCATGTTGATGCAAAACCCCTTTATCATGTTTTGTTTTCTGTACCCTGTTATTTCTGATATCATCATGTCCCTATATTACCATTTATTGTCATTGTACTCTTGTATTTGCATTGTATTGCTAAGCACCTTATGTTGCAAGTTTTATTAATTGATTGATTAATGATTATATCAATAATTAATTCTGCTGTTTTCATTTACCGCACCAAGAAGTCATCGGTTTCACAGAATCTCATACTGTATGCAAATCACATTATACAACGTGGAGTTAAGTTAAGTTTAAAACGGCCCCACATAGGGTTAAAGTAGAGCCTGCACACCAGAATGCCATTCATATTTTTAGTGAACATCAAATAGGCAAAGCCACTATAGCTTGGCATCATATTTTGTCTTAAATAATAAAGTGAATGGACTTTTGATGAATGGATGTGCAAGCTCTTCAACTTTCTTTGAGCTGAATATGTCTCACACTCTTGTTGATGAGCAAACTGTATGTGCAAGGAAAGGAACGGCACATTTATTTGTATACACATTTCATACATAATGCATCAAGTGTCAACAGGCGATAAATTGGCAGATGTTGAACGGCCAGAGAGCAGTGAAATTATGCCTCAGTGTTGAAAGAGATCATATTGGGACAGTGGTGTGTGTTTTTTACCTGAGGAATACAAAGTTAGGTGAGGAGAGGGCAGAAATAGAGGGAGCAAAAGATGAGTAAATGGCTATATGAGATACCAATACTGTTGCATTAGAGACCATGGTAACATGCCTCAATTCAAGAATATCAACTAGCTTACATCTAGAGAAAATTGCAGGACAGTAAAATATTGCAAAATACAAGGCGCAAGTGCAATGATTAGCATTAAGAAGTCATTATCCTATATTGTTGATAATACAGGAGTCATTTGATGTGATGTGGCTGCTAATTGCTATGCAGAATGTCTGCATAATAAAGATTGATTATGAGTTCATCTTATTAGCTTCTATCTCTGTGAGGACGGGGGTGAGAGAGTGGTGGGGGTGCAAGTGTGATGTTCCACAGGGCCTGATTCACTTCACAGACACAAGACAAGTGGGGAGAAGCACACAGGCTACACACAGAGACAGATATAAACAGCGCTAGCATGCATCTCTCCATGACTCAACTGTCAGACTTTTCACACACATCCCTCAGAGATAAGAACGAAAGAGGTGATGGGAGATGATTGTCATGGAGATGGTGTGCTTCAAAGAGAAAAAAAACACCTTCAACAAGGCAACACGGGAAGCAAATGAGAGACTGATAAGCTTAACACACAGGTAAAGTATAATTGTGAGGTCCTGATCACGTCAGATACTGAAGTGAAACAAGAATAACAATTTGTAAATAGCTGGAGGAAGGTTACCGAGGGTAAGAAAAACAGACAGAGACAGTCATTTGTGATAGATAACGAGAGATAAAGATAAGAGAAGGATGGAGATAGAGAAGCAAAGATGTGATACAATGTGTGACTGTAGTGCGTAGACCGAACTGGGCTGGGTGTCCACAATAGGCCTCTGTTTTTGGAAAGTGTGTGTTTGTATGTGTACGTGCGTGCCAGCGAGGACAGCCCTGTGCCCTGCACAAACACTGCCCTTGTGTTGGCCTTGCCACCACCAACCCTCACAACCAACCCCCCCCCCTACCCCCCTTAAAACATTTCTCTCTCAAACACACAAACATACACACAAAGCCCTACCAGCTTGGCCTCACAGACTAATACACACACTGAGCTCCAGCAAAAACACTGAGGCTGGAGGGGGCAACAGGGTCACATGGCGCTGGTAGCACAGTGCCCCCCTACCATAAACAACCACACTCACATGATTTACTGTATTTTGCAGAGTGGGATCTGTAGCTTACTCACACCTTCAGTAACTTCCATACACCCACACGACCATAAGGGTCAGTGCCTCAGCACATGTAAATAAGCTGCTTTTATAGTCAAAGCGCTTCTGATTAAATCCAATACTACAGTAAATATACACCAGCCTTCCTGACAGACATGCAAGCAAAGCACCCAAACATAGCTGATCTTACCATACCTTTACTGAAAAGCTAAGCACTATGCAAACTCTGATCGCAACCTTATATCATTATTCAAAGCAAGCTCTGATAGACACAAACACACTACAGGCACAAGGAAGCCTTACAGGAAAAAAACTACACATATGCAAAGTTTTGCCAATCTGATTCTGTGAAACAGGAAATGAAGAAATTGAATGTACAGGCATATCAACACACAGACTACTAATGTCTTTGCCTTGTCTGCTCTTGACAATGAATAAACGTATGATAAATGAATAAAACGCAGAGATCTTAAAAATAAATCCTACTCTTATATAAATACACTTGATGTCATCAAAACAAAACTGAAGACCTATTTTAAACTATATTATGGGCTACTTCCCTGTTTCTTCTCTTTAAAAAGAACTATTTGAATGACTGGAGTGTTGTGGGCCGAGCGCCACCCTCCTATGCTTCAGCATCCAATGACCACAGTAGATGTGCAGGCTGATTGAAGGTGGCCGGTATGGTTCGTCCTGTTTTGACGTTGAGTATCATTGTGTACTAACAGCTGCTCTATGAGGGTGACATGAGGATTAGCCTTTGTTCCATTTGACACAACAGCTTTTTTTGAAAAGGACAGAGGAAGCCTTCCTCGGAAACTCTGACAAAGAGGAAACAATGAACAGCTATCATTAGGGAGTGAACATGTTGTGGACATGTTTTTCCTTTCTTGAGGTCAATATTTTTCCGTTCGAAGTTAACCATTCAACATCTTATGACTACATCTAATAGTCTTCACTTACCAGTTCAATCCCATATTGTCAAAAGATGTCACACACTGAAAGAAGCTGGCAACAATACAGAAAGTATTCAGGATTACTGCTGCAACTACAGATTCTTTTCTTGATTAATCAATTGATCCCCAAGATGTCAGAACATACTAAGAAAATGCCCATCACAATTTCCCAAAGCGACATCTTCAAATTGCATGTTTTGTCTGACAAACAGTCCAAAACCCAAATATATCATAGAAGACTTAGAAAACATTCACATTTGAGATGCTGAAACAAGTGAATTCTTTGGCACGTTTTAGAAATGAATCCTATCAAAATAGCTGTATTTCTTTTGATCGACCTGATTAGTCTAATGCAGGGGTTTTCAAAACTGACAGTGCCCCCCCCCCCCCAGACAAAATTGAGACACCCTTCTTTAGCATGGCTATTATTCTGCAAAGAGGCAGGAGTACCATCATTTACAACCACAACGGAGGAGTCTGATGTGAAAAACAAGTTCAGCCAAACAACAGAGCTGATTGAGAGGTTATTTAAGGTCACTGCCAGAAGCACAACTCACTTCAATGAGATTCTTCAAAAGCGTTAATTGATTTAAAGAAAATCACAGCTTGTAACACATAGCCTCCACAGGACCACAGCTGCTGAAAATATCATGAAACAGTGCAAAGACTGGAAAGAAATGGACAAAAATAACACTGAGCTGTCGTGAATATAGCGGGGACGGCTCCCACACACACTGCTGATCTCTCAGTCTTGGTCCCCCAGCATCTTGCCAAACCACCATTTATCTCCTTCATAAACAAAGGGCCACACATTGGCACTGAATGACACACACACAAGACTGGAAATGGGAGACTTTTTTTTGGCTCTGCCTGTCATTTCTCTATATAGATGTGACTGGGTTGCTGGGGACACTTAGCTGCGGTAAATGATACGCTGATGTCCGCCTCTCTAGTTTATACATCCATCCATCGGTCTGTTCGACTCTACACACACTGCTATGCCACAGCGTCCCTTTCTGTGTTTAACTAATAATAAGAGCCAATGGGATCCACAAGAATCACTGCCAAATAAACAAATACATCTCTTGTTACAGCAAACAGAAAACATAATGTAGCATGCAAGTAAGCTGTCTGTCTTTACTCTCCATTTATAATTAGTTAACTGTAGCAATATATGTTCCATTGTCAATCTGAAAACACAGACTTGTCTAATTATACACAACCTCTGTAATACATTGGGTAGCAAGGTCAGTGCCATCAGGATAATGCCACCCAAACACACTCCTAAGAATGAGCCCAAGGGCAGGGCTTCCTAGGATTGTGTAAGTCAAAGGGTTTCAACACACTGCTTGATGTGAAAACTAAAAGCAAGAGAGAACACTCAAGAGGTCATTTCAAGGAAAAGAACAGTTAGCACAGACATTACTCATTTGTCTTATGAGAAGCTATGTAATGATCTTGCAGTGCCAATAAAACTCAATCTGCTCCGTGGTGATAATACGGTGGTGTCGTTGGGAAGATCACTGGAGACCATGACATAGCATGAGTAATTGGATCAAGCTATTTTTCCACATTTGAGTAGGAGTGAAGGAAGGGGGAGAGACAATCAGAGAGTGCAGGTGGGAGGCCTCTGTACTGATTATTGGTGGTTATTGGCCACCGGCACTGATTGACAGCCGGAATTGTGTGCTTTATGCTGATAGATGTCAAAGCTGCACCTGCACTGCATATTTATAAAGCATTACATCTGCGAGGAAGAGGAAGTTAAGACAGTTTGGAGCAGCTGCAGGTTTACTCTGCGAGTTCCTGCAGCTGGCACACATGTCAGCATGGTGAAGAACAGCAGGAAATTAACCTGCAAATCAGAGTCCGATTTTTTTTAGCCTTTGCCTTGGTATGTATGCCTTAGGGCTGCAACTAACGATTATTTGCATTGTTGATTAATCTGTTAAATATTTTCTAATTGACTAATCAATTGGCCTAAAGTGTGAAAAAATAATACAAATACTTGCCATCACAACTAACCAAAGCCAAAGATGCTTGTTTTATCCAACCAATAGTATAAAACTCATAAAAGGTATTCAGTTTACTGTCACAGAAGACTAGAAAAACAAGCATTTTTTGCTTAAAAGACTACTTCAACAATTAACTGATTATCAAAATTGTTGCAGATTAATTTTCCGTCAATCGACGAATGAATCAATTGACCAACTGTATCAGCTCTAGTATGATTAGAGGGCAAAAAAGCATGTGGTGAGTGAGTGATGACAGAAAAAGAGAAGACAAGCTGTAACGAACAAACTTCTGCACTTGATAAGCAGCAGACTCAAACACTCCACTTGTGACAACCAGGGTAAGGGTAGGAGCGATAAATTGGGTCAGTAGTACTGAGAGTGCCACAGTTAAGTACTTTAATGGTTAATTTTACATTGCCATTCATCCAATCACCACATCTGCCCTAAAAAAAGGGCCCTGTTCATCAGCTCACTGGTACCGCACATTATTCCCTGCACTAAGGACACACTGTTACATAAACAGTCAAAAGTCTGGCTAAAGATGACACAAGGCGCAATACTTGTGACGAGGAAATGACTGCCAAGTCAACAACTCATATCAGATGAAACACAGAGGTACAACAGAAATGTAAGGAAGCAACAAGATCCTGATGATAATTTTCATACAACGCCTAGCTGTAGTGACACACGAGAAAAATAAAACCCAACAAAAGGACCTATTATATGTTGTACAGAGTAGTTCAGTAGTTAGGAAGATCTAATACATGGAAAAAATAATAGAGTGAGAGTGTACTGAGGTCGTCTGACATTAAAGTAAAACATGCTGGCTGACTTCCACGCATTCCCCGCCTGTCAGGACCGAGGCCTACTCTCCCAGATTCCAATCAAGTCAGCGCTCCATTCCTCCTCTCCCACACACACAGTAAAATAGGTCGAGATGATTACAAGATACAGCATGCACACACACACACACGTTTTACCTGCCGTTTCCTAAAGTCTCTTATTTCCTGTGTCTTTGCTCCTTGCTGGGGGTGTCTGGATAGTGGCTGAGATACTGCATCTGATGGATAAGTGGACAAAGTAGTGACGGTTAGGGGAGGGGGAAAACATCTAAATGTCTGACAGCTGTTTCTTTAAGTGTGTGTGTGTTCATACTGCATGTACAAATAAGTTGAGACATATAAAGAACAAGTTTAAGACAATAAATACATGACAATTGGTGAAAATTGAATGATTTAACACAGAACAAGAGAGACTTCCACTCAAGGTCATTGTGGAGATAATTTTAGAAATCACTGAGAAAGCATATTTTTTTAATTTTGGAAAGACTGAAAACTAAATCAACTAAGAGCAACATAATTTGAACACAATGCATGGAAAAACAACCGTGTATGATTTACCTTTTCCATTTTAGTTATTAGGGGTGTGCAAAAAAATCGATTCACATTTGAATCGCGATTCAAGCTCTACCGATTCAAAATCTAATTTTTTTTTATTGTATGTCTACTGCAATCACGTGGGAAAAGTAACTACATTTACATACTGTGAATTTTTTTTTTTTTTTTTTTTAAATTGAGCCTGAAAATTGATATCGAATCGTGATATTTTCTGAATCGTGGACCCCTATTCGTCAAGTTTTTATGTTCTAACAAGCAAACAAACAAAAAGTATAGCATGCAAGAACCGCTGACCTTGACATATTCACTGTAGCATGAAGTGTTTGATTAGCCAAATAAAGACTTGTTATCTTTCAGTGAGAGTGAAAGCAATTCTGTCATGGTAGAAAGGAGATATTAATCACACCTACAAAAGAGTCTGAGTCACATCTACAAGGTGTTGAATCCTTTTATAAAAGTCTTTACAGATACAATCTGAAGCGGCAAAAGGAAATTTCATGCAACTAACGTTGTAGTCAAGAGGAAGTCCTCTTCTACAAAATCTGGGAGCTAAACCATTACAAGCATCCAGTAGAACTTATTGTTGACATATCCACTTGTGTTTAACCACAACAAAATATATCAAAACAATGACTATTTGTCTGTCAATGTGTATGCTTTTCTTGTTTTAATATTTCACTTATTACGTATAGATGAATCAAGTTTAAACTATTATCTTTGTTTTCCCCCTCAGTATAGTTATAACAGCTAGATCAGAAATGATTAGTCCATTCGGAAATTAGTTGATCAACAGAAAATCAACTGGCATCCATTTTGCTTATCCATTTGTCTTTGTCAAACAAAAATGATTTCAGTGTCTCAAATGTGAATATTTGCTGTTTTTTTTGGTCATGTTTGATAGTAAACTGAAAAGCTTTGGTTTAGAGGGGAGATAAAACAAGCAATTTCCAGATGCTTCATGGGCATTTTTTGCTATATTATGAAATTTTGTACCCAAAACAATTTATTGATTAATCAAGAAAATAATTATCAGCTTAATCAATAATAAAGAACATAATGATTGCAGTGGGGGTGTCGGACTGGAGGTGGAAATGGGACTGGGTACTTGGGCCCTCAAGTGAGTAGTAGGGTTGGGAATCATTTGGGTTTTTTCTGATACCGGACTACTAAAATTATACTTTTAAAATAGTGCCGGTGCCTAAACCGATACAAAAAAAAAAAAAATAGATCACAAAACGACAGTCGGTTACATTTAAGAACGGCTTGTTTATTGCTACGGTCATGTGGTCCAAATTTAATGATTTAAAATGTAATAACAATAACTTATAACAACTCACCAGTACATTGCTGTTAAAATGACAAAAACAACCACTGGATGGGAATAGGGTAGTTTCCAATCACTTTAAATGCACCATGAGGCTTACTAGTTTCAAGTGAACGCAAAGCCTGTGTTGTAATCCTCTACAGTGAAATACAGCCACACTTTACACCGTTTAGCTGTCATTTTAACCGTGTTTAAGCCAGTTACTAGCTAAAGGTAGGCTAATGTTACCTGCTGTCAAGTGTAATGTTAACTAGCGCCACATTCAGCAATGCTTCTGTTGCCTCTAAACGTCCGTTTCAGAGCATCAGAGGGCAGCGCAGGCATTTCTGTGGTACTGAAATGAGGCACCAAAATCCGCATTGCTATTCGGTCCAGTAGATACCGGTCATTTTGGCACCTGTGCCATATTAGCACCGGGTTTCGGTACCCAACCCTAGTGAGTAGTGCCCAAAAAGATGCTAGAATAAATAGCTGTGGATGCGGGGAGGGCCCCATAGAGAATGCCTTTTTACAGGGCCTAGAAGGTTGTGCTACGCCCCTGGGTTGCAGCCATAATACCAGAATTATTACAGATATTTATATCACATGATAATTGTTTGGGGTACATTATTTGCAATTATCTAATATCAAAAGGTAAAATAAAAATAAATAAAATAAAAATAAAGTCAGCTTACAGCTCTGCCACTTTGTTTTGTAAGTAATAGTGACTGACCGAATCAGTGAAAACAATTTGTTGTGGATTCATTGTCACCTCATTTAAGTATAGATTTGGTGCATCGGGTTTCTAAAAAGTCTTATCTAGTAAGCCTCAGAAAAGGACATGACCTGTGTATGTGCAGACAAAGTGCCCAAGGCAGTCCATAGGCCTCTCCATCGGAACCATCTGCCTACAGTTCAAAGAGCTGCCACTATGGAAACCTAGATGTGACTGGAGCGATATGGTAAACAAATATCCAGTGGGCAAATACAGACAGTGACGCCATGCATGTTGATGACACGCAATGCACACACTTTGATTGTGGCCAGTATACTTCCTGTTTTTCCCCAGTGGTTGAGATGCTCTATCTTGTTTACTAGGGCGTGACACACCGAGGTCCACAAAAACAACTGTGGTGAGTTTGAGAATATGTGGGGAGGCCACAAAATCATTTTACAGCCCTTTTTTCTTTTTGCGAAACCCAGAGTCTCACCTCTTTCTATGGATCTATCTTGAAACCAGTTGTAAGGGTTTAAATATGACTGTGACTTGACCAAATTTTCCAAAAAGTTCCAGGAAGTGCCCTGTTTAACACAATGATAAAATCTCAGGCCAGAGACAGTCAATGTTTAACTCCCCGACTAGATTCAGCTCAAAGCATTACATGATCCACAGCAAGTGTGTATGTGTTTCAGTGATTTTAGGATAAATTGAGAGAGCAAGACAGAGGATTAACTATGGAGTGGGTCAGTGATGACGTTTCTGCTCGAGGGCCAACCCCAAAGCCACAGAAACAACTGCATTCTAAAAGCAATGGGTTTTTGGGCTGATGCCGAAAATAATCTGTGACTTAATAATAGATTGGAGAAAATGACCATGACATCCCCCCACAGAACTCTTTTTTTTTTAAGACTGAAGTTGGGGTTTATTGCTCACCGCTACTTTTTTCAGGAACTGGAAAAGCCAAATGTCCAACTACAGGATTCTTCTCTTTAGGTCTTAATCTACAGAATTTACAATAACTTAATTTCCCAGCACTAACACATGGAAATAGCATGCAAGACCCTAACTTGATATGGAAAGGTCTATTCAATTTAATGTTATTAAATTGTATTTATAGCGTCAAACATAACAGAAGTTATCTGAGGACACTTCACAGACAGAGTAGGTAGACACTATAATTTACAGAGACAGAAAAATTCCCCCAAGAGCATTTGGTGCAACAGTGGCGAGGAAAAACTTCCTTTTACCAGGCAGAACCTGGCTCTAGGTGGGCGGCCATCTGCCTCGACTGGATCTACTGACCTTTATAGAAGTAAATCTGATTCAGAATCAGTTTAACATGTATGCTGCTTTATGAAGGCTATTTGATATTATCTTAACATAAAAATGGTAATTTTACATTACAAAAGCATAAAATGCAGCTCGTATCAGTAAAAAGCTAATGCTAAGCTACACTACGACAAATATTGCATTCCTACACAAGCAAGTTTTAACACCTGCAATTAATAAGCTCCAAGTGGGAAAACTATACAATTGTTAATCCACTGTGAACTGTCATACTGAATACAGCAGAAGTGTAGAGGTTTAGAGGCTTTAATGAATCCTAATGGTTCAATTGTGTTTTTGACAAATCCAACAGCTCAGTTTCTATGGCTTTTAGCTATCTGTGATCTACTTAAATTCATGTTGTATTTTATTTAAAAGGAAGTGCTTGTTTACTTACAGAACTCAAGGAAGAATGAATGAAGCTGCCTTAAAGTCTTTACTTCAAAAACAAAAACTATCCTCTAAGATTTGTGACTAAAAGGATTTCCTCCATTTGAGTTGAGCCTAACACAGGAGAACACATTCTATGAGAAATAATTAGCACTTCTGGAGTGTTTGTGGGTTTTTAAGGGCATTTTATAATGCAAAGCACTTCATCTAAACACAGTATGCTATTGGAACATTGCAAAGGAGCACATGTATTGTAAATTCTACATTCTTGAAAAATTCTGGCCTGTTCTTTGTAAAAAAAATATATATTATTGTGCAATAATATACGTAGTCATAATGTACTTTTTATTGCTACAAGTGACATTTTTCAGTTTTAGTTAAGTTAGCCACACATCTGCTGCACCACTGCACCTAGTTTGTAAGCAACTAAGGGTATTCACTAAATTTAGGTTATTTCTGAGTGGTAATAGTTCTGGAAAAACAATTTTTAGCAGTAGTGAGTAGTGGATAGTGACATTGGCTTTCAGTGCTATGCTTATCTAGTGTGGTTTCTTATGCAAAAGGAATTAGGCTAGTGCACATACACTGCACTAACTGACCACACACACACACACACACACACACCTTCCTCCCCTCCACCCTTTGGTACAGGAATGTGAGGAATGCACACTCCTAAAAAGTCTCTCTGTACTGCCCTTTCAGCAGGCTTTCTTGTTCAAAGCTAGACAGACAGTGGCACTTTATTGAAGTCTTGTTTCCTCTTGTTTTTTGGACTTTTGATTTGTAAAACTGAAACATTAGAGATAAAAACACAAGTCAGGACGCAAACATTTACATAATCATACAGAAGGTTGGTATAACACACATAACTGTGTTTACAAATACACGATTCCTGCCAAAATATAAAGCAAGCGCTGTACTGTAATATTGCTTGAATAACAGCTCAACTAATACAACAGCTACAAGTCACGAAAGGCAATTAACGCACAGAGCTAACTACTGCTGCTGTAACGGCTAGATAGAAAGCACATGTTTTACCAAAACAATGGAAACATTTCTAACATTAAATCCCTTTAAAAATGTACAGGCAAAAAGTCTCCAAGGCAGAAGTGTATATCAAATATATTCAGCAGAAGCATGAACCAGCATTGTCAGTCTTGCCTGTCTGTGCTCAACTGAAGAATGTGCTTGACTGAATAATTAGTGCTGCTGCCTGACCAGTAGATATGCAGCAAATGGCAGTAGATTTTTAACATTTTAACTTATTATGCTAATGTATTTATTAACTTAAATGACTAACTTTAATGGCAGCACACTCTCCCTCACCTTGTCTGCCAATATACCCTCTATTTCTCATTGTATTGGTCATGTGAGTCAGTCACTGGGGGAGCATGCTTTCACTCCTTACCAGTCTCATAAATATCCTTCATTTTATTAAAACCTTCAGGCCATGAAGGGCAGCTGAGAGCTCCTATTGTAAACAGGTGGTTTGTCGGGCCCTGAAGGGTTGCATTATGGACCATATCACCTGAAGGGCACTCCCTGTCCACAGACTGCACCATTGTCTTCTTACTAGCACCTAGCAATGACTTAACCCCAGCTTCCTGCAGCTTTGGTCTGTACAGAGCACCATGTTGGTGGGCTGCAGTGTCCAGTCTGAAATCCTCAAACAGCGTGCGATCGACAGAAGGTAAATTGCACGTGTGTGCATTTTTAACTAAATGGTTTTTCCTGCATTGAGGAATTTTTGGCGACCCCCAAAGAGGGTTTTAGCCAGCGCCATCTGACATAGTGGCATCAGTATTAAATTGAGACAGTTTCATAACCAGTTAAAAACTCCTTGTAGTGGATGTAAAAGCATGTAAACAACCCCTTACTGCATTATATTCCATTATGTTTATATTTTAAATGTTCACCTGCCTCCTGAATTTTGTGTTTTCCTTCACATAAATAAATAAATAAATAAATAAATAAATAAATATGTTTCCACGATGAGTCTGTGCATTGAAATGTATCAGAGTGCAGGAAATTAAGTGTGTGACACTCACACTTAATGTGTCAAAGGCCCCTTGCATTTCCTCCAGCCTTTAGAGGTTGAGGTAGCTTGTTCAACTCATCACTCTGGGAAGAATGCATCATAAACTGCGTATTAATGTGTTTGTATTGTCAAGTCACCTAAGTGTTAAAGCTACATCACTATGATGAAACTGTGCATGAGATTTGGGGTTATTTAAGTATGTAAATAGAGGAACATTTGCACTATTTAGACAGAGAGGACCATTCTTTTTGTGTTAAATTCATCAGGATGTACCACAGTTAAAAAGTATTGTGCTCCTTGAAAGCAGTTTGTATTACATCAATTTTTCTCACTTTGCAAGAGTCCTTCATTTGTGGTGTGACTGATACCTAATCTTTTCAGATGGACTTTTTAACTATTGATAATGTAGAAATACAAAGATTTTAAAATTTGGAAAGGTCCACATTCATTATTCAATGTGCTTCAATTTGTATCTACTTTGAACGTCAACAAGAAGTAACGTCACCCAACATCGCTTAGAGCACCTTTAACTTTAATGGCAGCACACTCTCACTCTCCCTCACCTTGTTTGCCAATATGCCCTCTATTTCTCATTGCATTGGTCAGTCCTTACCTGTCTCATAAATGTCCTTAACTTCAATACAACCTTCAGGCCATTAAGGGAAGCTGAGAGCTCCTGTTGTAAACAGGTGGTTTGTCGGGCCCTGAAGGGTTGCATAATATCACCTGAAGGGCCCTCCCTGTCCACAGACTGTACCATTGTCTTCTTACTGCACCTAGCAATGACTTAACCCCAGGGTATAAACATAGCCTTGACATATTAGAGGTGAACACGATGAAATGGGTACCTGTATGATGAAAAAGAATCAATTGACGACTACTTTTGTCAAACACAATATGTCAACAATCTGCTAAAAACAACTGAGAAATATGTTCACCGTCTCTGGAAATTGTCAAGTAAAGACAATTTAGGTAAACAATGAGCTCAAAACATGCAAAAGGAATGCACCAGTGCACACATTTCACGCACTCCCCAAACCAAGTGTGATCTGAAGGGACATTACATTTGACCATACGCCATCACTGCCTTACCGTTAAAAAAAAAAAAAAAGCATTCTCTGTTCTTTTCTAAAAACAATACACACCCACTCATTAGCACATTGAGATGTTTAACCCGCCATCGCAGAGAAACATGAGAAACACATACACAGACAGGTTTTACTGTCATCAAAGTTAAGCTAGAAGTATGTGAAGTCTTCCAATCAATGCATCTCTGTGTGGTGTCTGTGTCTACCCATGGCCTTTACCCACATCTTCCCCGTCTCCATTTTTTAGCACTTGCCTCAATCTCTATTTTTAGGTGCTATTGTGAGGCTGCCCTTAGGTAGGTGGAGTGCGAGTGTGTCTGTGTGTGTATATTCGCAAACATTCCACTCGGACGCTGTAAATCAGTTACCTTCCGGCTGCCTGACTGAGCAAAGGTCTGTCTCAGCCTGGGGTATAGCACTGTTGATCACTCAGAAGGCTCACTCAGAAGACGAAGACACAGACACACACGCACAAAGACAAAGCTGTCACACTGACAGCACAGAGACACAATAATGTAGTTGGCTGATATCAGTCATATGTCATATAGTTTTGCAAACAAATGTAAGCAGTGTTCAGTTACGTGTGGGTGCAGGAATGTTGGTAAGTTGCTAGCATGTAAACGCACCTCCGTATGTATGCAACATGCACATTTAACCATAGGGCTATATGTATATTAAGATATCACAAGGCATGATGCGTGCTCTCAACAGAAGGTGTGTGGGACAGAGTGTGCGTGCGTCATCAGCAGTTGCAGTCGGGGACCTGCGCTGTGAGAAAGGGTTGCCATAGAGATGTGAAGCTGAGGTTTTGCCCTCTCAGGTTACAGAGTGGAGGCTAGAGCCCCCTAGGGTGGAGGCATAACCCGACACTATCTATGCATCATGGTTACTGCGTAAAGCTGCTGTATCTGCGAGGAGATGACGAACAACCACAGCAACCACAGGTGTCATACCACAGATGCCTGGTACGCATGGTGTAGTTTTTGTTTGAAATGTTAAGATAATCTAAAGGATGAAGAAATCACTACAAACTTGTTTCTCTTTTTTAAAGTGTTCTTTCATTAGCCAGAGAGCTTCTCCTTTTTAATCATGCTCTTTTTCAAAGTCCATACTGGCTCAGATAAAGTATAACAAAAGACTAACACATTTTCAGTATTTATTTGAATATGTATACTTGAGTACCCATATAAAAACAATTAAAAAAGACATTTCTTGGAACATCTGTTGTGTGTTTAAATTGTCATTTTTAATTAAGTCACAGCTCCTGCTACCAGCAATAGAAATACTGTCTAAATAAAGGTGCAGTGGCTTAAAGAAAACACGCTGAGTATCAGACAGCAACACTTTAGTTGTGACATCAATTTTTAAAGGTCACAGGCCTGAAGTAGGTTACACCTGTTACGAAATGATTTCGCAATTATTCTTAGGCATTAAGAGACTAGCATAGAATTGTTGACCTTTGCCGATTTGTGTGCATTTAGTGTCCACTGTAGTTCCAACAAAAGTTTCACCTCAAACCAGGCTGGTGTATTTCTGTGAGAAAAGGTGAACCATCTTTGCATTACACATCAAACAGCCCTGCAACCCAAGACACTAAGATGTTGTAATAGACAGTCTATAAATCCTGTTGCCTGCCTTCATACCCTTATTACACCCCAACTCTTTGCTCATTCAGGGAGCTTGGGCACCTGACATTATAAGATGTATTGCATTCAGATTTTGTCTGCATATGATTTAGCTGAATTACACTGAAATCATTACATTTAAACATTTCCCTTCGATATAAAATATAAATCAGGCTTAAGCCGAGGGTCCGCGTGATGTAAATGTTCTTGTGTAGGCTCTGTGCGGATGTCCACACACCGCCAAGTTGTTGTGACCGCGTCCTCCAAGCGGATAGTATAAACAGAAGTACTATATGTCACTATCATGACCAAAATCCCAGACAATACATAGTCTCATATGACAAAATCAATATTATAAATCAGCATCCCAGCTATAGATAGCATGTAGATGTCATTTGTTGTCTTTATGTATAATAAAACTACATGTAATGAAATTATATGTTTCTTCTCCTGCCTGGATGAGTGTCTGTTGTTTTAACTGGACATTGCACTGTGTATCACATGCTGATATTTGATCATCTGTAATGTCTAATCTCACTATCATCATCACTGATTATCTGACTGGTAGAATGGCTTACTCATTTTCTTAATTATACACAAAGTCAAAGGAATGGACAAGTTGGAGAAAATGATGGGCTACAACTGGGAGTTGACAACTGGACAGCAACCTTTTGAATGCAAGAAGACACAAAAAGTAGTTTTCCCAACAGTCCTATCTGTAGTTTGTCTTTTGGGTCTGATTTTCTGACAGAAAAGCTGCCCAATTTATTGCTTTTCATCAGCAAATCGTTAAGTCAAAGATGCAACAACAGCACCACACACACCATACAGCAACACAAGTCTGTGTCCCTCATGTTGAAGGAGTCTGCGCTTCTTGCGTGCATAAGTGATTGAAGATGTTCCGATGTTGTTTCCATTTGGTAACTGGAGACTCTTGTCTTCTTCACATTTTATTCACAATTGGTAAGCAGAAAGCAAGAGCATGTTTGCTTGAACGACAACACAATTAGCTTGCTGTTGGTGCCCGGAAGGATGCTGTCCAGCCCTGAGTTAGTTTGTGGCATTTACACTGTAGAGTACATAAATGTGGCTGAAATATGTCTCTGACCACATCTGCATCAGAAGCAACTTAGTTGTTTTTATAGTCAAATTGAACACGTTTCTTCTCTGTGTGCAAATGGCTTACTGAGAATGAATTAAAGGGAGCCATTCGTTTATTATGTTACAGTGTAGGTGCCTTTATATTACTGCAAACATCTCATTTGACATCTCTCTGTCTTTTATTTCACTGTACCTTCTCTGGCATTTCTCTCTCTGTTCATTACGTCTCTCTATCTATCTCCTGCTGTCTTCCCTGCATTCCTTGGCAGGTCTCGGCCTGCTGTGCAGCAAAGGGAGGAATTCCAGCATGCTGCTCTCATCTCACAGTCAGCCACATTTCTTGCTATAGCAATTTCCATTTCTATGCATATAAGCAGTAAGGCACAGTTTGCACTAAGTTTAAATATATACTGAGCGTTCCCTTCCCTTGGCCAGTAGTGGTAGTAAATGAGATTGTGGGGCTAAAAAAAACAAAACAATTGTTAGCCGATAATTGTGAAAGCCAGCTTACACACACAAAAAAAAGAAAAACAACTACATCAACTGTCTCTCTTTCATACTACTCTTTGAGAGGATATTACGCAAGACTTTCACTGTAATGAGGGGTGATTACTTTAAAACAGCAGGAAGTGTGAATGAGTGTGAGAGCGAGGGGGGAGAGAAATACAGGGACAGGAGAAAGGGGAGAACAAGAGGATGATATGGATAGTACAAATAGTAAGTGACCCCACACACACACACACACACACACACACACACACACACACACACACACACACACACACACACACACACACACACACACACACACACACACACACACACACACACACACACACACACACACGGTTGCAAAAGTGGGTTTATAAAATATATATATTTGCAGGCGTTGAATGTGTTGTTATAACAGGCTACACTGAAAACACAGCATTTGCTCTAATGCTACTCCACCGCTCGGGCTCTATGCAGTTCAATAATGCTGCCTTTCAGAGCTCCAGCTAAATTTAGCAGTATTCTAACACAGCAGGCAATCAGTGAGAGAGAAACTCAAAAAGGTAGGGAGCATACTGTCAGGCAACAATCACCTGGTCAAGGACTACTGGCTCAATACACACAGAGCCTGTCTGACACTGTGCACAAACACATTGCAACTAGCCTAACTGTTGTCCATGTTAAGTCTTAAAAAAAACAAAAAAAAAAACAAAACACCTCAACCTTTCTAATTGGTTTTCTTATGCTGTACTTGAACTCCTGAACATTCGGTTTTACTATTATTTTAGTATCTTTAGTTTTACATACAGTGCACTCTGTAAGTATTACTCCAGCATTAGATTTGAAATGAAACAATGACATCCAAACACATTAAAGTGTTATTTTAAAGCGTTCCCAGCAGGTTCCCCCACTGTGGATGTGAACAGACATTCTTTCATTTGAAATCCAACATGGGGGAGTAGCTATGAAAACTATATCTCTGATATATTGACACTCCAAATACTTACAGACTGCACTGTACGATTAGTTTTCCCATGCTGCAGTATTGCCGTTACACCATACTGTTTTGACGTGCTTTAATGGGAGACTTTGAGCACAGTGATACAGGCTACACAAATATAATGTATTACTGTTCCGATTACTGACACCAAAACACCCTGCTGTAAGTAAAGGGCGTCTGACTGGATTAGCCCCAGGCCTTCTTGCTCAAAGCTTTACCTCATAATTCCACCATGCTGTTGGTCCCAGAGACCAGAGACATACCTTTCTCCAGTTGCAGACACTGCACTTTTCCCTTTCTCTGTTCAGCCCTAAACACCCTGTATCGTTCACGTAGCTCAATCCTAAACCACAATATGAATCAGAAGCCTCCCACCGAAAATGACCTCACTTTACTGTACTGTTCAAGTTTGTAAAGCTGATGATACAGGACATGGACGTCAACCCAGTTGCACAAGTTCTCTTTTTTTTTTTTTTGTGGGACACTTATTTAGAATTCTGCTTTCATTTGTACCCAGTTTCTCTAGAGAGGCCTGCTTTGGGACTAAATCTGGCGTGGAGTAAATAGCTGCATTGTTGGCTGAGGTCCGTGTAGTGACGTCAGTTAGTCTTATCAGTGTTCTCCAACTTTACTTCAGAGGGGGCCTGACAGCTGACCCCGCCCAACAAAAAAGCAGCCAGGACCGTTGCCTGATCAAAATAACATATTTGAAACGTATCAACTGGTTAAACCAATATTTCAGAAAGTGGTAGTGCTGTAGCAATACAAAAATTACCAGCAAATATTGGCTAATTCTCTTCGGCAATTCTTCTCACCTTTTGCAACATGCGGTGTTGCTTTAAGATTCTTTCTCTGCAAGCATCCATCCAAGTTTAAGTAATCAACTGTGCTGGAAAACAGCACAGGAGGAAGTGTGTGTGAACTGCTGTCAAGATGCCTTCATCACTGTGACAAAGACGATAAGTCTGGATTTTAAGACTACTGAACAGTCAAATCGTCTTTAAGGTTACGTGTGTTTGTGTTTTAGGTTTATAAACAATCAAAAGTGAAATGTCAGATTGAGTCTTACATGACGTAAAATACTCGGCCAGACACAACTGCTGCCCCATTGCCACCTAAAACACCGTAGGGTAGGTTAGGGGTGGGTCATACGGAAAAAGTCCTATGTCATTGTATTGAATAATGAACAATTTATGTACACAGTTCTACATATAATTATATATACTGTGTACATAAGTATTTTCATGAAAATAAACTGAAAAACTGTTTATAAATAAAAAATAACCAGAAAGAGTGCCTGTTTTTGGTCAATTTGGATATAAATAATAGCAATATGAATTCAGTAATGTCATAAACCAGAGTGGCTGCAACATTGACTGCAATGTCCGAATACAAATGGATAGTAGCCTCTGGAAAATTGGTGCAAAGTATCCACTGGTGTAAAATCTCTCATATCATACAAACGCCATTATGCTCAACCCTCAGTCTAGGTGTGCGCACATGAGGGCACCCATGTATACCCACACCTGTCAGCAAACCTGCATTTGTTACATTGTCCTCATGTTGCCAGACATTATCACCACACACCTACTGACTGCCTCCACTGACACAGATTGAGCTCAAACTAAACTCTGATTCATAAATCCATTTCTGTTGGCTTATCATGAGCAGAGGGGCCTATTTAGGAAACCTAAAGCGAGCACACACAAAATCAGTCAGTCACTGTCACAATTTCCATGCATACAGGTATTAAACCTGCAAAACAGTTGGCATTAATCCAATACATCTGCTGAGAAAGTGGTGGCTGAGATGCTAGACATGCCAAAACCTGAATCCAAATTACCACAATTCTAAAGAAGTAGCCTAACTGTCAAGTCGCACATTATTAGTCAAATACTTAAAACAGGCTTCTTATACAACTTTCAGGTGTATTATTGCCCATTTCAAGTTGCCTACAACATTTAAAGATAAAATGACTGGTTGGGTGTGCCCAAACTAAGTCAAATTAATCCATACCTGTTGATTCATGAAGGTTTTTATGAATCAGCTTGCTGCACTAGGCTACATCAGGAAGATCAATATCCTAGTAGTAGCTAAACTCCACCAAAAGATATTTAATCGGTGATGACTTATGTCTCTTAATTAAATAAAACCAAAAGCATAATATGGACATGGCAAAAAAAAGCTGACTAATGAATCCCTCTCCTAACTTTCAGGTTTCATACATAGACTGGTTTCATATCCTCTTTATTTGGCTAGTTGGCTTTATATTTCTCAATAACAAAACAGACAGAAGTCATCATTGACATAGCTTAGACGTCCCAATGGCCCCTTAAGACTACGTTTGGTTTTATAGATCAGTGTTTCCTGACATGAGTACCTGGGCCCAGGGTTCACTGAGGAAAATAATAGTTGAAAAGGTTGATCTCACTACAATTCAAAATAAATGATCGCAAAAAAGAGAATGCAGACTAACTGTAGTAGGAGTCTGATACATGAAAACATTTTTCAGGACACAGTATGAAATGACAGGACCTTGACTGTTATTTAATAAAAAAAAAAACTACAGGAAAGTCCAAGTTTAGTGGCTGGAACCATGACAAAGCTAACTAAAATAGCTAAAAGTCCTTCTGCCATTGGGAAATGGGAACATTGAACACTACTCTCCTAGCCAAAAAGACAACACAGTTACAATACAAGCAGTTCGGTTGAGGTATAAACACCGAAACGGTGCATTCTGTTCTCGTAGGGAACACTGAACAGTCTATACAAATACAAAGTTTGTTGTTGTCTCGGTAGAGCTGACGTTAACAACTTTTTAAACAATTTTCGAATCCTTAAGAAATCCATAGGGTTTCCTAGTATATTCGGCATATACTTAGACCCGGGAACACCTCTTTATAGTAATAAAATTGCAACTAATTTGGTCGTTGCCGCCGCCCATCACAATTCATTTTAGTGAACGTTGCTTTATTGCAAGAACTGACGGAAGCAATCCACCATATTATTTTAATTATATTTTTCGAAATAATGGCTGATAAACTAGTTAGCCTATTGATTCGCAGAAGTTATTAAGTTATCTTCTCCTAAGCATGGTAATGTTTTTTTCATGGATAGCCTAGATGCGACATTCAATTGACAGATTGATGAACGGAGTTTGGCGAGATGTCCTCATTCGGCAAGTGAAAAGTGGGGCTACCATCTGACCAATAAAACGAACAAGTGGGGACTTACCTTTAGTCACTCTCTGGTGTGAGGTCGTTGAAGAATGTATCGGCCGCACAAAAAGCTGAAAGTTAATATTGCTTAATGTCTTCACGGCAGAGTAGTTTCACGTTCAAAAAGTCTGTGACATACGACCCACAGCCCCGTCTGCCTCACTACGCAGGACTCAGATCTCGCAGGTGGACGGGGGAGCGGTCTTATTTCCTGTTTGTTTCGTAAGGTGAACCACCACCGCTGCTTTTTCCTCCGCCAGCGCTCCCTCCGCCAATAGCCTACCACTGTCAAGTCTGAGAGAGTAACAGAAAAACAGGACCTCCGCTCAATTCATTCAAAATAAAAACCCTTACTGATGACAGACTGTCTGCAAGAGGGGTGGCTAACAATAATTATCCTTGGGACCATGTGTAACTTGGTTTCAACAGGCAACCTGATGAGAAAGCATGCCAGTAAACTCACAATGGGTTTGAGAGGGTGCTATTATTTACTAAAGAGCTCCAGAATTTGTTTCCACATTACATCATCACTACAGTAGAGCCTGTCAGTCTGCTTTTCATTGTGTTCAAATCAATAATCTCACAGAACTGGTTATTAAAGAAAAAAACAATTGCAAATACCTTCAGTGTTTTTACTTCATTCTTATGTTCAGTGTTTTCCTTGTATAAATAATTAATTAATAGCCTAAATAGTCTTTAACAAAATAAAATAGATGTACAAATTCGTTGTAATTCACAATAACATATCACAGTCTGCATTTATTACTGTTTTATGGAAATAGGAAACACTTGATTGACTGAAACAATGCTGTTCCCAGGTGACCTTATGAGGCTTTTATTATGAAGGCCACATCTTCTTTCTTCTGGTTTACCCGTTTGGTCTAAAGCTGATTTGTGCAAGTCTCCGGTTGAGGCATGGAGGGCAGCCGGCTTTCTTCCAACAATCACATAGGCTACCACCGGCACAAAACCGTGGATGTATGCCTATTAACGCACAAAACTTCTCAGCAGTAATTTTACCCGGAAACAATAGTGAATAGTGAATTATTACGCGAACACAACATTCAAATGGTTGGTTAGCCGAAAATGTAGGCTACGTCACTTTAGCCATTATTAGTCGTTTATTTAACCCTAAGTTAAGTCACAAAACATAATCATGAGGTTATGCCCCAATTTGATAGTCGTACATTTTTATCTTTATGAAATGTGTACAACCCTGTACAAAGCATAATGGTTTGTCAGGAAAGGATGAGCTGTGCTGCCCTCTGGCGACTAAATGGGTAATGGGTAACTCAAAATGTAATGCGCTCATACTTTATCATACAGGGCTGGGTCTCATTTATAAACGTAACGTGGCGTAGGCCTACGCACAAAACGGGGCTGAAAATGTGCGTACGCCACTTCCCACGCAAAGGTTGTGATTTATAAAAAACAAACTTGACGGGAGAATGTGAGATCCTCCACGCAAACTCTGACCGATGCGCATTTCGTACGCACATTTTGGAGACAACTGGGAATTGGCGACGCAGATGGTGAGGTGGTGAACTGAAGTCCGACTGCAGAAAGTACATTGGGAATAACGATTACTCGTAATATTTTCAAGTATTGATGCCTCACGCACATGTTTTCACAAGGGTTGGTGATGGCGCAGTGGATATGACGCATGCCTTTGGTGTGGGAGACCTGGGTTCGAATCCCACTGCGATACATCAACCAATGTGTCCCTGAGCAAGACACTTAACCCCTAGTTACTCCAGAGGAGTGTAACCTCTGACATATATAGCATTGGATAAAAGCGTCAGCTAAGTAACATATATCATCCACGTTACCATGAAGATTAAATCCAGCAGTGCTATATGCGCTTGTACTTAGTGATACTTGTTCCAAAATCCAACTCAAATCTTTAATAAAAATTCGTTATTAATGTTTAATCGGCGCTCTCTCACCGTCACATTGACCGCTACGGAGCGTAGGAGGATGAGATGGCCCGACTGCATGGAATACAGGATAGCATCAAATACCCTAGCATTAGATAACAGCAGAACACAGTGTAAATAACTAAATTTATGTCTTTAATACTGTCCATATATCATCAAATGTCAAAGTCTGGAAATACAGTCGTTAAGCTCTCGCGCAATCGTTACACTTAATGTCCTCGTTATCAGTCCGAACTTTAATACTGTTCGTGACAAAACCTGCATGAAGAAAAGTGTGTTTGCCTATTAGACTTTCGTCTTTAAATTGTATCTCGGGGTGGGGGATATCCACTAGTTGATGCTGTGTTGGCAAGGTGTTAACAATCACAAATTGTTGTAAACATATACTGCGGTGAACCCATGCGTAATGCTGCATGATGGCACTGCTGGCCCTGCAGGAGGACTACGCCAATGGAAGAAACAGGAGAAAAAGAGGCTTCAGGGACCATGACGATGACTAGCTAATATGACGATTTAAATTCCCTAAAGTATGGAAAGCTGCGCTCTTGGATCTCTGTACTGAATTGGGTCCAGTAGAGAGGGCAAATATAGGTCCTCGCCACTCTGGGAGCAACCGGCTGTTTCCAGAGGGAAATGGCAGACAGCTAAGTGTTTATATATATATATATATATATATATATATATATATATATATATATATATATATATATATATATATATATAATCTTAAACTTTATCACTAAGGCTTGTTTGGATATAATATATATAGTTCTGTTAAATCTTATCATATAGGTCACTTTGTAAACCTATAATATGCACAAACAAGATATATGACACAATAAAGGAAAGGGAAAAAGCCAAAAAGCATAATATGAGCACTTTAAGGTCCAGTGTCTTACTAAATTGCTGGGCACAGCTGCTCCTTACATGATACAGCTCCCAATCACCACACATTCACAGCTATGTTGCCCAGTACAACCATATAGTTGGCCACTGTCTTGCTCGAGGTCACCTCAGTAGCACAATCTCTTTCCAATGTAACAACTTACCTCTAAACCATTGCTTTGTCCAGACTTAAGGGGGCAAACGACCAGGCTTTAAAAACAATATTATATCACACAAAAATGTTAACAACAGGCCTTTTTCACAGCACACATTTTGACTTGACATAATGGCACAGTTACTAATAACATTAATGATGGCTCTGTTCTATTTAAGTGTCCCAGTAAGTCATGGCAGTGTGACGGTGAACCAGCGTGCACAATACGAGGACCCTGAAACTGAATCAGTTAAATGAAATTCAGCCGTCATTGATTTTATTATTTCCACATGTGTTTTTTACTGTGACATGTCTACTATTTTCTTTCAACATGAGAAATATTTACACAGTGGGATTTATTATTAGAGGTTTATCTCTTGTGAAGACCCTACAATAGATAGTGAAGTACGCCACTGGGATTTTGGCATGATTAGGGCATACCTGTGTGGGTATTATTTCAAACAAGAATTCTCTGTATCTATTTTTAGCATATTTTGGGGGGCATTTATCTTGTCATACATAACTCTTTTGGTACTGTTAGAAATAATAATTAGAATAAACTCCAGCACAATAGTCATTAATTCAAAATGATGGAATTTTTCTAGTTTGAGTATTGTCAAAGACCAAGAAGTGAGGCAACGAGGAAAGTAGGAGCTTTGATAAAAGAGGTCAGCAAACTATAACTCTACTGACAATAGCAACAACAAATCAGAACGTTAACTGAACAAAGTGACCTAACTGAATAACCGTGCGTTCACGGACATCGGAAAAACGTTTTTCCGAGTGAAAACGTCATCATTCACGTCCCTTCCTGTCGGAATCAGAGGTGGGAAACTCGGGCCAGATTTTGCTAACCGAGTTTCCCAGTTGGTGACGCGTTGTTGACAACTGACGTTTGATGTAGGCGACTTTGGTTCACTGAACATATTTCAATGACAATAAACTGTTTATTGTGGACAAATGCCTCTGCTGAGAAACATACACAGACATAACATGTTTCAAATTATTCATAAATAGGCCTATGTATAAAAAAACAACACATTATCCGTGTCCTTTCCTGTTCGTTGTCCTGCAGATAACACAAACACCTGACGATGTGCTGTTTGTATGCTCGCATAAGAAAACAGCTGCAAATTATTGTAGCCTCCATGTTTTCACCAGGTTTTCACGCACCTGATGCTCTAGGCTACGCCAAACATTTGGTGGCAGTCATGCAACAAGTTGTTATGCCAAACGCCAATATAACAGAAGAAGAAGAACACGCATTCCCGACCATCCTAACCATGTGAACACGGGTAGTCGGAAAAACAACGTAATCACGGGGGCGGTCCCTGTTATTCCGAGGTGGCATGAACGCGCCATAAGACACAAGGGAACATATACTGGCTTGGCCAAACCAAATGACACACAAGGTGAAACCAAGATGGACACAAATACAAAGAAAACAAAATAAACCTAAATCCCCCCCTCCAACATGGCAGCACATGATATGGCTCATTTGGCAGGCCACAGGATGTAGAGTCCTCCACCATTGACCACGCCAGGAAGGACCTCCCCACCAGCATGGTAACAAATGACAAAAACATCATCATTAATTTAACAGAAAAATGATTATTTAACCATACAATGTGAAAATGTATGCACTCCATTTAAACAGTGTAAGAGCAAATAAATATGTAATCACAAATGACATAAACAGTGTAATGTCTACTTTTGTGAGCATGAATTATTTGGGGTGTGGCTGACTGCAAAATAAATTAACCTGTGTACTTCACATAAAAAGGTGAAATTGTGTACAGTATATTACCTCTGCTGGTTGTTACATGTGTGGCTTTGGCCATCACAAGTCCTAACTGTTGTAGACTGTGTTTTATACCCTTTCCATGGTGTCTGTGGTTTTTTAGGATAACACAATTAGGGCTGATTCAAACGGTGAGGGCAAGGTGAGTCACATTACACAATTATTGCCTTTCTTATGCCACAAGGGGGCAGCAAAGACCCACGCAGCACACTTTTATTAAGGGTAAATCAGTTGGTCAGTTTCAAGGGAGAAGGAAGAATTACTCATTTAGAGTGAGCACATTTGGGTGACCTCTGTTGAAAAAAAAATGTTCCCAAGGTGACTGCTTTCAATGAAAGTTAAATGTTTGTATTTGATGTCATTGCTGCACGTGGATACTTGCCTTTTTCTTTACATTGCCATGTAGACAGCTGGCCTTGAGGTTCAACAGGGTCTCCACATCAGCATGATCAGAACCAGAACTATCAACTAGTTTTGTCAGAGTTATGCACATTTAAACAATCTCCTCAGGCCACAGGTATGTGTGGTGCACCTCATCAGTAATATAGAAATGAGGCTGTATGTCATATGCCATGTGCCTGACCTACTAGTGGGCAGGGGTTAAATGCTCTCCCTCAGAGTTCCCCTCATAACGTTCTTATTGTCTGAAATTTGCTAAACATAAGCTGAGCTCAAAGGGAGCAGCCAATGCAGTGTATAGTGCTGGGTCCAGCATGCTTCCATTACTGCTCCTCTTATTTGATTAAATGTACCCTAACTCAGTCCAAACCCACACTGTGCATAATCTCTTCACGGATGATAAGCGTGTAATAAAAAGCATATTGAACTTGAAAGGGTACCGTATGTGAATGCGTGTAATTATGGATATCAAAATATCATCATTTGTTTAATTGTGAGGTCTTGCCAAGAGGTATGTAATTGCTTGAAAGAAATATGACTGAAATTGGATTGCAGTGTCTGAGATCTGACCTGGGCCTGGGTTTGTACATAAAGGCGGGGCGAGGGTCAGGCCTTAGGCCAACCTCCTGTTTTGCATGTGTATGTATTAGTCAATACAGAGAGCCTTATTTCACAAACCTTATTTATGACCCCAAAAAAATAACATTACAGTGGAATACACATTTGATGGAGAGCTATTGCAATTACAGCCAGCAATTGACTGAATCATCGCTTAATGTAATTGAAGAATGTGTCATAAGGTTTGTGCATAACCTCTCATGCAATTTGTATCCTAATAGGGATGCATTGCACTGTTATGAAATTTTAGGAAATATTGATAGTATAAATAAGGAGGCATTTTGGAATTGTTTTGGTTGTGAAATAAGCTCAGGGTCATTCATATCCGAATGAGGTCATATTTCTATTACTGATAGTGAGCTGATGTATAACTGGCTTGCAGTGATTCTATCACACTGTCCCCAGAGGTCAGCCAAGTCTGACCGAGAAGTTGTACTTGTTTATTATATATCCTACAGTATCAGGAGAACAGGTGCTGGCCCTTAATGATCCCTGTGGGAATTTGGTTTCATCTTTGATTAATTGTAATGTTAACAGGAGAAGAGTTATCCTGATAGCTTCTTGTTGCCAACCCTGCGGAAGTTTTTAGAGGGGCGAGAAAGGAAAAGGGTTTAAAAATAGACTCCATCAGTCCACGATGGGAAAAGTCCTGCCATTTTAATCCCGACAAAGCAATTTGCTGCTCATAATCAAGTGAACGGAAACATTTTATCGCATTTCCCTTTACAGTATAAGCTGGCCAGTTCCGCCACATCCACAGCAGAAATGAACATCAGTCTAATGCTGGTAAATGTTGGCTGGCTCATTTTCTCTGTTCAAACAGGTCTGTTGGCACATAACCAGCTATTGCTTGGAGTTGATGTCCCATTATAAAAACCTATTTCTTTGAAGTGAGTTTCTGGATGGAGTTTATTTTCCTGGTCCAGAGAATTTATCATAAATGTGAAATGAAAAAATAAATAAATAATATATATATGTGCATTTTAGTAAACCTCCAAAGTGCAGTTATTGTATGTAGCTCAATGTAAATGTATTCACAAACCCAACATTTCTCCTCTGAAGCTCAGTCATTTGGACAGACTGATGGCATGTAGGCTACATATGTGACATTTGAGTGGCTGGAGGGTAAACAGAGGTCAGTGCGTGATGATTTTTCTCTGTGAATAGTTGACAGTTCATCTTTTCCTTGAATAGATGACGCTGGTGTGTATTTATAGACACGGTATTTCTAGACATTTGATGAACCTCTGTTGACCAGAGGTCCTGTTAACAAACGCATGCGGTTCCTATTTATAAACCGTGGCAGTGTATCGACACAATTCTTTTGGCAAATTAAAGAATTATTGCATGTTACCTATTGTTTCGCAGGGTTGTCATTAAGATAGAAATCAGCAGTCACTGAAAACATCACGTAGATCACCTCGACAAGTTGATTACATTGGAGATTCACCAGAGGACGCGTTCTGAAAATAAACAGCTCTATTGAGTAATGTCATAGAAATAGCCCAGATAGAATGAAACGTCTAGTAGTTTTGCTCCAACAAGAGAGTAAGAAAAAAAACTCGTGCTGATTTGAACAATTGCCGGATTTTGTGCGAATCAAATCTTTGCATATTTTCCTGTTTGGAGCAGATGTATACCAAACAGTGGTGACCCCCACTCTCCTTTTCAATGGGTTTGGGGTGATGTGCGCCGCTTCTAAGTGGAAACTGTTGCTCTTCAATCTCAAACATTAGCGAGAATGCCAGGAATTCAATTGTGTGCAGGCATTGGGAAACCTGCAACCTGCGTGTGACTTGACCGGCCGGGTCGCATCACCGGTGCCCCGTGGAGCATGCAAGCTGTCATAACCGGAACGAGTCCAGGTACGCTCTTGCGTGTGTGCGTGTGTGCGTGTGTGCGTGCGTGCGTGCGTGTGTGTGTGTGTGTGGCACAAGCGAGGGTCAAATGTGTTCCTTCTACAATGAGTTGACCTCATTCGTCTTGTTGATTATAATCACGGTTATTCAGTGCGCTCAGCGGAAAAGACGATTGGAAGCAAAATCGCACATTACGCTAAACCTTTTCACCTCGTGCAGAAATAATTGAGAATTATCAAACATTTATTCATCGCCTATGAAATGTATCTGTATTCAACACTCAGGTTACTATTCCATAGTTGTAAATGAGAGAGCTGCAGTTGCATATGATGCTACATTTATAGGCCTAATATTAGGTACTAGCCTACAGGTTAATACATCGAAAACTAGTTTATAATTTTTCTTGTTTAAGGTATAACTCACAAAAATGTCATGCTAAACTAAATGTTCGAGCATCTGAATTATACAGACATGTAGCCTACTGTGCCAACAACTATTTCTACACAGGGTATAGTTTTTTTTTTTTTTTTTTTTTTTTTCCTTTTCAACTTTATGTTTATAGTCTGTTTCTAATGGAACAGTGAAACGGCCTGACACAAGTTAAATTAATTCAAATATTTTATATTTAAGAACTAATTAATTTCGTCAGTGGTAGGCTAGTTACATATAAGGTATAATATAATATATTCCCTAAATGAAACTACACATCTAAGCTGACATATCAGTGTAAAAGAAGACTATATTCTAAAGCAGGCCTGATGGAGCCATGAACCTCGGCTGGCCTTATCTCTGTCAGCCCCTGAGACATCCTGTATGCAGGCCCATTGTTCCCGGCCGACCGGCTGAACTGCCAACCTTTCTGCACAAATGCACACCTGCCGCACCCGAGTCCACACAGATATACTCAGTGTATGGCCTATGCAGAGGAGATGTGGGCTCAAGCTTTGACACAGAAAGTGTATGTGTAATTAGGCTAGGTGTGTTACTTGTAACGCATGTGTTGCAAAGGTACGATATTGCATGGGTAACATGTAACAGACCCCTTTTCCAGAAAAAAAAAACTAAAAACTAAAAGCAAGATAAAAACAAATACACTTTAAAATCTACAACCACGAATTATGTAGCCTATTATAGCTATTATAGCCTATGTAGGGAAACAACCGCTGATATCTGTAGGCATATATACTAATAAAAGTTTCTGAGACTATATATCAATAAATTCAACTTTATTGTTAAACAACAAAGAAAAAGCATTAAATTAATCAATTAGGGAATATGTGTTTACTGATGTAGGCTATTACGCCGAACATGAAAGTCATGAAATCAATCTTTGGATCTTAGTTTAAGTATAGCCTAAAGGTTAGTTACACTCGCCGAAAAACAATTTCTTGAAAAAAACACTTATTTGTTATTTTTGGAGGAGTGTTTAGAATACTCTTGCCTTTTAAACGCGCTCTTATCTCCTTATTGTTTACAAAACATTAATGTGAGGAAGCAGAGAATATACACAGCTACATTTCAGCTCCCTCTGCACACAGGAGGATCAACAAGTGTCAGTGTTTCTCTGACATGGGACCGCGATGGTTGAGTAGTCCAGAAGCTGATGGCATCTTCATTTCATGTTTCTATTACTGCATACATTTTAATAGGCACACGGCGTACGAAAGAGCTTGTTGTGCCCATTCATCCCGACGGCTGGCTGCTGGAGACATAGCGCTGACACAGTTTAGCCTATATGGTCAACTTTTTAACTCATAGCCTAGTAATATAACGATCCACACTTCCCATTTTAGCAGTGCGATTATGGTTGCATGCAGAATTTGTCTGCAAGTGATAGAGTGAAAATGCTCTCTCATTGAGTTCCCGTCCTTAAAATACCAGTCAGCAAAAGACCATGCACCTCCATGTCTGTTGCATGTCTGATATAAAGTTATACAAATATATGTGTAGCTTATTATATGGACTTCAGCAAAAATAAATAGTATTTTATTATATTTTGTAAAAAGAAAATGGACTGATATAAAGATTAGTGTTTTATTGTTTTGCTGAAAATGACTTTTTTTGTAATTTTTTAAATTATAGGCTATGTAAAAATGGGTCAACAAAATTGTAGGCTAGCTGACACACACAAAAATATCGGTGTTAAAAAACGCTTAGTCAATTATTCCAGTTTTAATAATACGAGCCTTTTCGTATGTTTCCTTACAACACGGTTGTTCCTTATGAATGCATACTGAATTTCAATCGAGCCGTTTATAGATGGTAAACTTAGAAAAAAAATCTTTAAATCTGCAGGGGAGTATATGGACAAGTAGCCTACCTCAAATCGAGAACCCTTTCAAATGGTGTTTATTGTCCAAACAACCCTTCACTAATTCTAACCAACGCACACTATTGACCCACAATCATGTACCATAGCCTACTTATGATGATAGCAGCATTAGCTACAACTAAGGTTACACACACAAAAAAAAGTTATTTTCAGAATCCCATTATTGTAATATATTACAAAATGTAATAATGGGATTCTGAAGAAGAAAAAAAATACGTTATTGCAAAGTCATCAATATTCCACCATTGTTTTAATTCGTTGGATCATTGACATGCAAGGGTGTGTGTGTGTGTGTGTGTGTGTGTGTGTGTGTGTGTGTGTGTGTGTGTGTGTGTGTGTGTGTGTGTGTGTGTGTGTGTGTGTGTGTGTGTGTGTGTGTGTGTTTGTGGGTGGACGATGAGCCTGTATTGACAGCACAGAGGGAGGATCGTGGTACACCTCCCAGTCGTGTCGGTAGACTCTGACTGGGCTTCAGCGTGAACTCCTGCGCCAAATACGTCTGATCCCACAATCTAAAATGTGATGTCAAAACAGTAAACTCATTCTAGTGAGACGCCCTTAAAAGTCAAAGTGAAAATATGATAGTTATTATAAGAGGGACGGGGTATTAAGGCGTTTCACTCGTCAACATCAAGGCTAAGCTGGCCCTCTTCTGGGGCTCGCGGGAACGCGTCTCTACAGTAATTCAACAGTAAAACACAACAAAGAAGGAGGAGCTGTCGGTCTGAATTTATACTTCCATCCCCCAGAGAGGACACTCTGGCAACACACGTCAATATTTTAGCAAATGACTCTTTGATAGGACAGCATGGGATGCATTTAATTGTTCTTCCTGTGTGATGTCACATTTTGCGTACTTAAAAAGGATTATTATGACTATGCCTGTACGCATTGCCGATTTCTTAAATGATTCTGTACAGTATTATTCAGTCGACACGTTAACTGCGTTGGTGTTATTAGTTTTATTGTTGGCAGCCCTCACAGTTGAAAAAAGGAAAAACTTAACTAATCCTATAAAATACTGCCAACTTCATCGTGATACTTAAAGGTTATTATTATTATTATTATTATTATTATTATTATTATTATTATTATTATTATGCTGCTGCTGATTTGCTGTTGCCATTTAGATGGAAATTACATTTAGGAAATATTATGGTAACCTCTTAAATTCGTGTTCATGATCACACATCCAACGCAAACGCAAAGACCTAGGGGTGGAATTCTTCGCATTTGATCAGATCTGTGTTTTTGTTTTTCTTGTCGTGGAATTAAGCCATCAAAAATATTATAAAATAATATATACCCGATAACGGTCCTCTATGCATCGCCAT
This sequence comes from Sander lucioperca, assembly GCF_008315115.2. Taxonomy (NCBI): domain Eukaryota; kingdom Metazoa; phylum Chordata; class Actinopteri; order Perciformes; family Percidae; genus Sander; species Sander lucioperca. The sequence continues at coordinate 43,239,915 of NC_050177.1, forward strand.
TATTCTACTGACGTATAATTTGTAAATTATATTCAATACAAATTAAATTCAATATTAAATAGAAACCTTAGCAGGGCCACATGAAATACTAATAAAATGATGCGTAGGCCTGCTGCGTGTTTTTGTAGAGCGGTTGAGCAGTTAACAGCCTAAATACATTTACACAGAACATATTAAATATTCTAGTCAAACAGACATCAGTCGCTGTGGGACATTATTATCACTGACACTGTAAATTATTATTATTGTTATTTTTATCATTACCTATTTATTATTATAGATAAGTTCTATTTATATCTGTGTTTTGATGTAGTCACACAAGTGGTATACATCGGCCCTAAATAGATTGGCATAAATTGCGATAAATGAGCAATTGAATAAATATAGGCTATATATTCATATGTATACATTTCCCAAGAGACAAAATGGCTGAATATCATACATTTTACGCGATAAACAGTGGAATAAGTGCAATGCCAAAACTCATAACCCTGCACAATGGTCTACCTAAGATTATATATGCTTTGCATTTCTGAACAAACTGATTTATGTTAACAATATAGTAGCCTACTTTTATGCTGCGTTACCTTCACAGAGTTCTTTATTGTTGATTGTTGATTGTCTAGTGCCAACAGTGGTTATCACAGTCTAGAGCATAAAACAGATTGCTTCATGACCACTGTATTACTTTAAGAAATACAAGTTTATTAAGAAATTCACAAACCTTGAAAAGAGGGAAAGTGCTAATTAAAATGAAACATGGCCCCAACATGAATGAGACAATATAGCTAATCACGTTTATAAAAAAAAAATAATAATCAGAAAGAATAACAAATCCTGGCACTGGCTGGAGTCATATTGGAAATTATATTATACATACACGTGGGATCAAGAAATATGAAAAACCCTGAATTGTATTGTTGGCAGTCTGGTGGATCTCTACCCTCACTTTCACCTGTTAACCCAACAAAGTTCACAACCATGACAGGAAGTGAAGTTTCGACATGCAGGCCTTGCTCAGAGCAAGTTACGAAGAGTGCCAAATTGAGCTCTGATTCAATTACATATTAAATTACTGACTTAATTAGGGCATCTTAGATTCACGTACATTTGGCAATATTTGGATAAGCCGTGCGTAAAGTTGAGAAAAGTCATTACGCATACCAGTAACACACAGCTGAAGCAATGTCAGCGATGTCTATCCCCGTGCAAATGAAAATCTTTTTATAGGCAGAACAATTATGACTACAATACCGAGTTATGGCCATCAGTCCAAGTGTAATACAGGCGCACGAAATGGCTCCCAGAGGTTGTACTACCTGATGTGTCCTGATGACTTCTTTACCTCCCTATTCCATTTTGTAAAACTTTCTCAACTCGCGCATACCTCCCCTTTGGCATTCATGTCAGCTGGACCCAAACAGCTCGTCAGATTAGTCTCTTCAAAATACTATTGGTTCTGTTTTGAAATCACAGGAATTAACTCTCACTCTCAGAGTCCTCATTTTGCAGGCCATTTGGTAAACTTTAAATATCAATCCTCGTGTGTAACGCCGAGTGTTTGGTCTCGTGTTCCCAGTAAGAGCAGTGCATCATCGAGAGCTCCGCCGGCTGGCGGGAGCAGGCGAACTGAAGGCCCGCTCCGTTACTGGAGGAGACCGGAGGTGGTGCCGCGGTGGCCGGGCTCAGCTGCTGGGCATGGTGGGGATGCGCGGGATGGTGATGGTGACTCATGCCGTTGTAAGAGTTCACCATGCTGGGGAGCGCCATGCTCTGCACCCGGGAGTACGGGTTATAAGATGAGGGGGCTGACAGTCCCTTCACGTTAACTGAACCCACGTTGCCGCTGGCCATTTGGCAGGACGTGTAGGACATCGGAGTCGGCGGCTGGCCTAGCGACCAAGAGTTGTTCATGAAGCTAGACTGCAGGTACTTGGGTGGGGACAGGTAGCCGTAGCCGTCTCCTCCAAACAAGGACTTCCCCGGCTGGAAGTGCGTCGGTGGAGGTCTAAACGGCCGCTTCATCCTGCGGCGTCTCCTGTAGTTCCCCTTCTCAAACATGTCCTCACAGGCTGGGTCGAGTGTCCAGTAATTCCCCTTTCTCTCCCCGCCGCCCTCCCGCGGAACTTTAATGAAGCATTCGTTGAGACTCAGGTTGTGTCTGATACTGTTCTGCCAACCTTTTTTGTTTTTCTCATAGAAGGGAAACTTCGTTATTATATACTGGTAAATACCGGACAAAGTGAGGCGCTTCTCTGTGCTCTCCCGAATGGCCATGGCAATGAGAGCGACATAGGAGTACGGTGGTTTCTGGGACGGATCCGGCTTCTCCGGGACTTTGTCCTGGACCGGCTCTTCTTTAGGTCGCTCCTTCTCCTTGGTAGTGTTAGTGTCGTGGATCATTAAGGTCATTGCGTCATCCTCCGGGTTTTGGTAAGTGGCCATCATTGCGCACACCAAAACAAAACAAGTCCAATGCAAATGCCTAAAAGCAAACCTTTTAGTGGTGGTCGTAACCTCGATGAGAAAAACGATGTGTTGCAGAACCTCGGGATGCACGGCGAACTGAAAGCTGTCTTCCAAACTGCTCACAGAGAAATCTTTATTTTTTCGGCTCAGTAGGTGACATGCATCAGACCTTCCTCTCTCTTCAACGGGGATTTTTGCTAAACTGGTCTCTGATGGAGGCGCAACCCAAGTTGTGGTTTGTGAGTCAGTAAGCCCAGCCCTTTCCTCTTTTTTTTTCAGGTCCACTGACAGGCTGCTTTTGCTCCAATGCACTCCCTAAAGAGACGTTGTGCGTCGTGATTTGTGCGTATTTGAGTTCCGCCTCCGGTAGTTACTGTGAATGAAAAAATAATCGCCTCTTCTAAATATGTTAAAATACGTTTTATCGCACTCTGGTCAAAAATAGCACACTATGGACATTCAACTAGGCTATATTTGCATTCAAACAGGATAAAAATCAATGAGAAACATTCAGTGCTGGAATAGACTGTATCATTTCATTTGCATAAAAGGCTCAGCCATTTGTCTTTTGTTTTGCTTTTTGGGCTAGGAAGCAAACGCAGAAAAGAAAGAAAGAGAGACAGAAATGTTGGTCAAATGAATTTGGGATATTTTCGTGCACAATGCCGCCAAAAATGAAATACTTGCAAGAACCAATATAAAAATAAATACATAAACAAATAGCTATCTTTATATTTGTTTCCTATGCATTGGCACAATCATATTTCATATGTTCAGTTTTGTGCCTTTTGGAGAAACGGTTGTTTCATTAAAATCCGTGCCAAACAACTTTAGTCAAACTATAGCCATGCCTATATTTGACTGAGCTCTGTCAAATGGAGGCTATTACTCCCTCATCTCAGACCAAAGACACACACAAAAACAACACACAGCTCTGAGAAAACCTGGATAGATAGTGCTGCTTAATTAGTTCACATAGACAGGGAAGTGCAACGAGAGGTATACATTTCTCTGGCCACCCATGAGGGTCCCCTCGGCTTTCTCCGGGAGTGTATTTCCGTGCTCTGGTAGTGTGTGCAGGTGGAACAGCATTGGCATGTGTGTCATCACCCTGCAGCCAGTCTGCAGCCTGGCCACAGCAGCTGAACCGCGGTGAGAGCCAACCATCTCTCATCGTGCAATTACCACAGACTCACAGTTTCAAGCGTTACAGCGCGATGTTATTTCTTGTTTCAATGTCTTTTTCACATGTTTAAGACGGAGAGCATTTCCCGATAATCTCAACACCACTGTTATGCCTCTGCATAAGTATTTGGCTTAGTTTAAACATGACATCATTCAATATGTTAATTAGTACAGCTATCAAATAACACAGCAAGAGATAAACCCACGTATTAATGTGCAGATCAATACAATGATTAGAATAGTTTTTTACCCAATACTATTCATATTTATAAATGGATAGCCTGTTGCATAGCTTGTTTTATGACAGAGGACACCAGTGTGAAAAATAACTGTGTCGTGTAAGGAAAGAGAGTTGATAACGACTTGTTTTTTTTTTTTTCCTTCTTCATTTTGGTGCTAAAATGTAATTTACTGTTCATTTACACGGGACGCACAAATTGATAGAAATATGGTGAAGTTGTGTGTGTAAGTTTGTCACACAAAAAAAGCAGAGACCACAAAACAGACCCCCCTTTGTATCATAGCCCGCTAGTGTTTAGGTTTACCTCGTGATTTCGGGAGTTGTTTAGTCTTCTTTTATTGTTCCAGAGAAAGTTTGTGGTCTTCTCGTTCCCCTCTTCTGCACTTGTATAAACATAGAAGTAGAAATCACCCAACACACTTTTGAGGGAAGACCTTTCAAAGTGACATTTTGTTTAAATTTGTCATAGGCCTATCTGTTTAACATGGATATTTTGGCAGTTTGCATTGAACTACTAAAACCTTTAAATAAATATATGAAAATAGGAATAAGAATATGAAAAATAAGAAAGTCAAATTGTTTAAGCCTGAGGCTATAGCTTGAAGGTAGCCTATATTTTATTCATCATTTAGGCAAATAGACATTATCAATTTGGTTCTCCCCGTAGGCTACATCACCCTAAAACACTACTATAATCTAACTATAGCTAAAATGCTTAGTAGCCAGAAATGTCCCTATAACAGAGAGCCTGTAAGGTTATTCCAAAGTCTAGGTTGTCAGACTACCAGGTATTTTGACTTTAAGCTAAATAATTGTTTCTCTCTATTGCAAATGGACATAGGCTACTTGACAATTTATAGGCAGATTCCCCCCCCCCCCCCCATTACTACCTGTAACGTGTTCGGATCTGAGCAGCCGCAGTCACGCGCGTCACGTCACAACAAAGCTGAAAACTAGTATGTCGACAATCCGTAAATAAAACAAGGACCCTGAAACTTGAACTGGTTGTAAGCTTCAGTGAGGCGCTGAGGAATGTTAATTTGATAGTATAGCCTATTTTCGTAGGCAGGGGCTTTGATAAGCAATAAACAAACACATAAACAAACATGCCTATAGGCCTACTAATAAATAAAACAAAATAAATAACAACATAAAAGTAACGTATGGCTACAATGCATAGGCCTACTAACATATTTGCTTAGTGTGAAATGGGCTCTTATGGGGGATATTTGCTCTGCACCGAAAGTTTGTTTTTGACACATGATTTCTCAAAATTCTGGCAATTTCTGCTTTATTTTCACCATGAAGAAAAAAATCGGCATCAACACCTTTGCCACTGACAGCCTATTCAGACATAAAAAAAACAATAGGAAACGGTTGTTCTGAACCACATACAGCAGTCTACAATGGGCCTCTCACAAAAAAAGATCATTTTAAAAAGCAGCCCTACATGTGAGCAAAAACACACGACGTACAGTTATTATTGGCCTGTTATTATTATTTTTTAATTAATTTGACTTTATTTATTTAACATGTTTAAATAACAGTGTATCCTGTGAACATCATTGTTCCTCGTGATAAAGTGTTGGGGCTGCATGAGATGACTGAGACAGGGCAAGCACTCCAGCGACTGAGAAGGCTACAGAGTCAGTGTTTTGTTCTTAGATAAATATAGCCTACATCCTCTAAAAGTCTTTCAACATCTCTCCAATAAACGCTCCAATAAAAAGATCCAACAGGCCGCCCCACACTCTTAGACACGCACTTCTGACAAATTAATTTGCATTCATGTAACATATAGGCTATCGTCATATATCCCAGGCCTGTATGAAACAATATATCCTATATTTTAGTGATAAGGCTTGTCTATAGGCCTATCTGTTGTCACAATCACAGGCCTCCGTTCCCCTAACCTCCCAACGCGCGGCTTGCGTGTGGTACAATAAACTGAAGAGCCATCATTGCAACGGGCCGTAATGTAATTTGAAAGAGTGGAATTCCTGTCCTCGCGCACTTCCTGCCCTCGCAGGTCTAGGACTAGGATGTTTATGATAGCTCGTGCGGGTGGAATGCGGCGGACGGATCCGCCGGGTCAGGTCGGGACCGGAGAACAACCACCCGGGCTGGAGAGGCTTTAGGCAGGCTCTGGCAACATGGTAGGACCAGAAAAACTGGCGAGACAGCTACATTTCTGTTTTTAATGTAGGCTATTATTATTATTATTATTATTATTATTATTATTATTATTATTATTATTATTATTATTATTATTTGCCTATCATTATTAATTTAAATCATAATGCAATGTCCTCTCATACAATATAATAGTCTAATCATAATCATTAAAATAACCACTCTACTATAATACACAATGTTATAAAAATAGGTTACTAATACCAATATTATTATTATTATTATTAGTAGTAGTAGTAGTAGTAGTAGTGGTATAGTAGCAGTTGTAGGCTAGTATTGGTAGTATTAGTTGCATTGTTTAAACCATTTTTATTTTTCAACTAGCTATTATTATTAAAATGCAAATTCTCCCACAACTTCATTTCTTTTACTAAGTTATCCTATACACTGGCTTACTTTTTCAAGGGAATCAACCTCTGTTGTATAAAGATAATATCCCAAGGATGCACACATTGAATTGAACTTTATTCTGTGCCTTTTGTAACAACACATACACATCCTCTGATATAGCTATAGCTAAACAAAACAATCTATTATACATTTTTGTAAATGAATTGCATTGATTATGTCATTCCTGAATGTTATAGGATTAGATGGTTATCAACTGCATATTATCTGTTCGGTGGGAGAATATATTAAAATGAAAGTAATGCAAAAAAATGTTGTGGATCATGAAGTGGAGCCGCTTTCTTGATGTGAGATCAATTTAACATGGAATGATAGTCCCCAGACTCAATATATAAATGATTACAATTTAATGTCAGTGTCAAGCAGCCTGTTGAAGAGTTTTGTAATCCTTGATTCTTTTTTACTGTAGTTTTTCCTTACATGCAAGCAGGCTAAGGAATTATGTCTGAGTTAATGTGTGTTGATTGCAAATCAATCCCATGTATGTGTGCTAAACATAGACAGTATACAACAGTGTTAAAACATATGCTTTATTGTTTCATTATGAGTCCATAAGCATTGGTGCCATTGCCATGGACATCTTACTGGTTGTCCCAGTTTGATCTCTCTGGGTTGGTCTCTGGTTCATTTGCATCTGGCTTGCTTGCATTATTAAACATCAACAATACATCTTCTCTCCTCAATGGAATCCTTATAAGATGCAGGAAAGAGATGGGAGATGGGGGATGGAGGGATAGAGGGATAAGGTGAAGAGGAAGAAGAAGGATGTACCCTCAGCCCTCATGCTGCGTCTCCAACATGGCTCTTGTTCCTCTCAGAAAGAAGAGAGAGATAGAGCAAATAAACACTGACCACCAGATTCCAGCCATCTCCTTTACATCCCCGCCCGCATGGATTAAGGTTTGGGGAGGGATGTGGATGGGGGGGGGCATATACAGATGCACGCATGGTCTCACTTTTGAGGTGTATGTACATGTGCTCCTATTAAAAAAAAAAAGCTTATTAAGGGGAATGCTCGGTGGGTGGTGTGTGAGGGACACTTCCTTACTTTGTACAGTCCATCACCTCTCCTTCAAACACTCAGATCATTGTGTGAGAGTACCCCCCCCCCCCCCCCCCACACACACACACACCTCTATACCATTGCCCCTTCATTTGCTTTGGTGGCCCAGTGTGTTTACGTTTCTTATCGGCTGCAGGAAGCCTATGGGAAGCTCTATGGCCTTCCACAGTAACTTCTCTGACATGAACATAGTCCATCAAAAAGCAAAGATGCCCTGAATTTGGTTTTACAGGAAGAGTTAGAGTTTCTGAATTATTCTTATATACATCATCGATTACTTTTGTTTTAAAGTTTGAATCTTTGAGTTATCCATTTACACATCAAAATAACACAACAAAAAATAACACTTCCATTTGCATATTTCACTTTCGACAGGTTTTTATCACTCACTTTAGTGAGGCATGATATTGCACAATGATATTGCATGAAGAGAATAAGAAACATAGTATGTGAGTATTTGTGGGTATGCTAGTTAAATGCCTGTGTAGATAGATGTGCAGAAATCCAATGACGGGCAATCTTTTCTTCTGCAAGTGCAATTCTAGAAAAATTAAGTACGGAAAGTGATTGATGAGATAAAGGTAGAAGGAAAGAGGAGAGGACGATTGCAGAGGGTAAGTCAGAGTAAGGAGGGAGGTGGAGAGAGAGGACAGAGCAGAGGAGAGCCACATTGTGTTCTTGCTAACCTTTGCAAAGAGGTGAAGTGCTGCAGCCTCCTGCCAACAACATTCTCTTTGAGGTTTTCTTGAACTGCTGCCAGGGCTCAAATGATTCACAGGAGCAGAAGTATGTGTATACTGTATGTGTGCCCAAGCTGAGGGAGAACGATTGATTCAAAAAGTAGATTTTGTGTGTGTGTGTGTTTGTGCACATACTGTATATTTATGTGAGAGAAAAAGAAGGTGAGGTGGTGATTATCAAAGCTTTGAGTTGATGTAACAAGCCAGATTTTTTCCTCCTCACAATATACTGTATAAACTTCCTCAAAACTCAAGGGCCGAACCTTTCCCTCCCCTGAAACAGCTTAACTAGTCACAGCCCTCACACTTCAAAATCCCTAAGTAACCTCAAACCCATTTCCACATCTTCATCCCGGCTGGGGATAAGATTTCAGGCCAAATCAAAACAAGTCACTTCGTTAGAGATAATTACACAGGTAGCCTACCTCGCTGGGCAAACAAACATGGCTGCCAGCTGACACCCTGAAGACAGATCAAAGTGTTGGCTTGACAAGGAACGGGAGGAGAACATTCAAACGCTGGCTTGTTAACCACTCACACAGTCCTTTTCTCTTAACATGTGCACGACTAGCTGTATGAATGTGTTTACGGTAGCGTGCATACAAGGATGTGTGCACATCACACACCATCTTCTTCACACACTTCCTATGGTATATGCAGGCAGGGGATTCTGCAGTTGAAAGATTGAGAGGAATCAGAGGTGAATAGAGCGATCTTTACAGTTGAGCTGCATGTGAGAATAGTGTGCGTTAATGGTGCAGAACAGCAGAGATGTCCTGCATATTCTGCTTATGGTGGCACTCTGCTTTGGTGGTCTGTGTGTTAGCCTGGTGAGAAATGATGTCAGACATGGTGGATGTGTTACCTGTCAATGTGGCTCTTTTCTTTAATGACTCTTCTAATATAATAGGCATTTTTAATGCCTTGTTCCACTTATTCATGTCATATTAACTTTTTTTTTTTCTGACAGTTGCACTTGAAACTTTTTATTCATGAATACTAAAACAAAGATGAATAGTGTTTTTAAATGACCCATTCAGGTTAATTTTTAAACACTTGCCAGAATACAAGAACTACATGTGCTGTTCTGTTTCTCTGTCTTACACACCCTGCAGCCTCCCTTTGAACATGTTGTTACGGCAACCAGGCAAGGTTATTCTTCCTGTCCTTAACATGCCAGCCTACCCGTGTATACAATAGAGCAGAGTGTATATGGGTTGCAGTGAATAAGGTAAGAGATGTTATCTAATCGCCACATGGAAAGAGAGCAACGGGTAGCCAACCATCACCACTGAACACCAGCTGTCCATATGGTCTTTCTACTTGTTTTCTTTCTCTCTCTCTCTCTCTCTCTCTCTCTCTCTCTCTCTCTCTCTCACTCATCATCTCATCAGCATTCTATATTGTTCTTGTGTTGCTCCTTTATCTCTCCATCTCCTGATTATTTATTAAGCATGGGTATAGCTTGGGGTCCATGCTATGCTACTTTGCTAATGACAATCTTAATGATTGGTGCAACAGAAGCTGCTGTAAGAGATGGCTCCCATGCATGTCACAGCTTAATATGCTGCGACAGTACATGTTGGTCAAACCTAAAAAAGAACAAAAGTGGTCGGATATAGAAAGAGTGCAGTATTACAGACATAATGACACTATGTAAAATATATTTTATTATCTAAGATTTGTATAGAGTATATGGTTTTGCATTAATGACCTTGTGATGGAAAAGCAAAAATCAGGGAAGAAATTAAAGAAATAAACTAAACCATTTGAGTATATCAATCGAGTACCAAAACGTGACTTTGAGTCAATCCCAGACTGTTCATTTTGAATTCGGCCATTTTTTTTCATTCACAAATGCTGAGAGATGGCCGAGGCCTCCGCGGCTGACTTCAAACACATCCAGTGGATATAGTTTGAAGATGAGATCTTGAAACCACATGTACAACTAAAACACACTGTGCTCGGCTAACGGAGTGTCATTCTATTAGATCCGCCAGCACACAGCACACCACACAAACCTCCCCAATTCCAGCTCTCCTGCCTCCGCCATGACCACAATAGCAAAAGGAAACCCAGGCATTGGAACACATGTACACAAGCATGAAGAGACAAAATCACTCACATTAAAAAAAAATAAACATGCACACACACCCACACACACACACACACACACACACACACACACAGGTTTGTGGCACTATCTTTGTGGGGACCCGTCATTGACATAATGCATTCTCTATCCCCTTACCCTCACCTTAACCATCACAACTAAATGCCTAACCTTAACCCTTACCCTCACCCTAACCATAACCTAATTCTAACCCTAATCCTAAAACCAAGTCTTAACCCTCAAACAACCCTTTAAACTTGTGGGATCCAGCATTTTGGCCCCACAAAGATGTCGGGACCCCACAAGTATACTGGACTCCCGGGTTTTGGACCCCACTAATATAGTTAAACAAGCCCACATACACACACACACACACACACACACACACACACACACACACAAACAAACAGTGGCTGTGGTAACCTTGGCTATGGTTTAAGAGTGAGCTAGCCGGGAGCAGAGGATGAGAGGAGAGTTTAGGGTTACTGTTTCCAACTGGAACACATTAGAATCCCCTCTGGCTCCACTTGGACCAGTCATAAACACCTAATTATAGCTGGAAAATAAAGATGTAGCTAATAGGAATCTTAATCCATCGAAGATCAGCATAGGGGACATGACAAAATGTATAGTCAATGTAATCAATGCAAGTTAAGTGAGCTAAGTAAAATGTTCTCTTTGCAACAAGAAGTAAAATGAGAAATATTTTATTTTTAAGAAACTATAACGTATATTGTGTAAGTGTGATAAAGGGGATTACTTAAATTATTTTCTAAGGAATCAAGTTTTAATGATTCTTTTTACTGCTCATATTCATTAAAGATTTTTTTGCTGCAAAATAAACTCTACCTAAAATTGTACTGTACAAGAAAGAAACTACTGGCATGACATTAAGGGTGCCAATTTATCCTATCATTCATATATGTATGTCTGTTAATGTGACGGTAATGTATTGGTGTTAAAAGTGTTACGTATTGCATTTTGAGGTGAGCAAAAGTGCCATCTATTATGGTGTAAAATGTTATTCTTAGTTTCATTATTAATGAACTACACAAAGTAGTACTGCAGTGATGAAGAGTTAGAATAGTTTGTGTGAAACAGGTGGCTGTCAGAATTTGAGATCATGCAAGGTGACATCCATCACTGTTTGATTCAGTGTCACGGAGGTATTAGAAGGGTGAACATGTCCCAGGGAGAGCAGAGCAGGGCGAGGGCAGAAAAGGGGGGATAAAAGGAGTGAGAGAGCGCTTCCTTTAGTGCGATTTCCCCCAAGGGCAGAGAAGAGGAGAGGGGCTGCTCCCCTGACAGATCTGAAGATGTCCTGTTTTGCTTTTCCTCTGCTCTCCCTCTTCCTGCAGGAAGCAACATCACGCTGGGCACCAAAGCCTTGGCAAGCATTGGCCATTCAGATCTGGTTCTAATGTGTGCAGTCTACAGATGTAATGGTACAATAATGGATAGACATACAGATGTGCAAAAAGTCAAAAGTAATTGACGTGAGATAGTGAACAAGTACTGCAAGGGGTCGAGCCACTGTATTTATGTCTTTGGTAGAACAGTTGAATTTTATAATATGTCATTTCAAGAAATGGTCTTTAAGATGAACTGCCTGAGGAATCTGCAACTTCCACTGTAAGATACAGGGCAATATACACACAGAAATGGTATTCTGAATGTTTTTCCAAATGACAAAGGTGACAAAACTGTGTAAACATTTTTGATAAAAAGAAGTTACATTTTAAAGGAATATGTCATATTCCACTTTGCTTTAAATACTGACTTCCAAAACTTCTAAAAAACTGTCACAGACATAGACAAATGCATCAGAAACATAAGAGATAAGAAAAGATATTTAGAAAAATAGACCGCAAAATTCAATTCAATTCAATTCAATTCAATTCAATTCAATTCAATTTTATTGTCATTGACACAATGTGCAGGCACATATGTAATGAAATGTAGGTCAATGGCAATGTGCCAATGGCACATATATATATATGTTTATATATTAAATTAGAAATGAAATAAACAGTACATGGAGTTTTCATTTAAGTGTAAGCTCTGAGTGAAGTTGACGCAGTTAAAATTAAAGTGCTGAAAGAAGTTGAATATTCAGTTGGAGTTTCAAAGTGTGATAAATTGAGCAGGAAGTGACATCTGAAGTGTAACCACTGAAAGTAGACAAACTCATTAAACAATAAGTGATGGAAGAGGTTAACATGTCAATCGAAGAGTAACTACTAAAAGACAAAATGCATTGGAAACAAATGAGATTATTTCCCCATAATAACATGATCCAAAACGAGAGGAATACAATTTTACAGTTAAATATGAGATGTTCATTCACCCATGCTTTTAATACAATACATGTACCACACGCGCTCATATAGATGTCACATTCATTCATAAAATTTGGCAACTTAAAATAACATACAATTACACACACGCATGCACGAACGCACGCACGCACGCACGCACGCACACGCACACACACACACACACACACACACACACACACACACACACACACACACACACACACACACTCACTTACTCTGAGGTCCGTTGTGACTTTTGTCCTCATATCTGTCTGCACTTTTGTATTTCACACTGACATCATTACCAATACACACCCAGCATAGACTTTGTGGCCAGGGGTCTCCCAGGACAAACTTATGCTCTTTGATTATCTATCTAGGGCCAGGCCCGCTCTTTCTCTTCCTCTTTCTCTCCCCCCCTTGTACATTACCTACATTTCTCTCTCTCTCTCTCTCCTCTGACCATTCATTCACACTGGCTGCCTCTGTGTGTGTGTTTTCCTCTCATTCTTAGTGAGAGACTTTATCTCTGGATCAGATAAGGCTTCGGTACTGGTCTTAAACCTTCAGCAGATCTGTCCAAACACATGAGCTCATGGTGAGAGCGCCGCTGCTGCCTGTTAACTCCATGAGCTAATATAGAGTCCATGTGTTCGTTATTCATGCTGTGTGGAGGTGTGGTGGGCCATGGTTTCTTTCTTCATCTCTGACTAGCCTTTTTTTATCCTATGCATCCTTATTTGCCATCCCACTGCTCAATTTTGAGCGTTTTGGCCAGATCTATTTTTTTATTCCCACTCTTTGGTATCTCACTTTCTCTTGCTCTTCTTCCTTTGTCTCTTGATCAGCTACATGACTCTAACAGCTTGAATTTGATCATATTAACACTATCAGATGTGGAGATCTCAAACACAGAGCGTCGTCAAGACAACAAAGCTGAAGCCACACAAGCAGAGCTGGGCTTGACCTGCATGATGGTCTCTTTGGTAATGTGTGTATAAGTTGTCTAGTAAGAGATTGGGTGAACAAAAGGGTTTGAATGTATATGTGTGTATTTCACAGTCTGGTACAAAGAGAACAATGGCTGGGTATGTGAATTTCGTGTGTGCACGTGTATTTCATCACCCTGTGTGGCTGTTTGGTGACTGGCTTGTGTGTGTGTGTGTGTGTATTACATCCCTGCGGGGAGGGGAGGGGGTCCGTTAGGAGAGGACTAAGGTTACCCCCTGATAGAGGCAGCGCAGGGTCATCCCGCGGCGGGACACTTCTCAGGGGCGACCCTGCCGCCCCTCATGGCCCCCCGAGCAGACGGTACTTCTGAGGAGAGAAGAGAAAGGACCAGAGGAGAGACCCCCGGAGTACAGGACCCCTGGTCTGCCCTAGGCCCTGGACCCCAGCCCCGGCAGGGCCCGACCCAGGCCCAATGTGTTCCCAATCAGGAGAAATACAAACAATACTTTTATTAAAGAGAGGAGGTTGCTGAAGCCAGCCAGCCACACACACACACACACACACACACACACACACACACACACACGTCTTCCCTAATTATAAATGGGAGCTACATTTATGTTTATGTTAAGCAGCTGTAAATCAGCTATGGCAAATAACTGTCAAATCAGTATTATCACCATCACCCATGACCCCAACTCCTGCCTTCCCTTTCCTCCTCCTCGCCTTCTCTCTCCTCCATTCTTCTTGGTCTCATCCGGGAAAACAAACGGAGGGATTAGGGATTTGTGGAGGAGTAATGGGAGCCAGGTGGAGGAGTGTGACTGTGGGGGTCTCCTGCCAGATTAGGGGGAGCAGCAAACCCCAATCCCTCACACTTCTTCCTAAAAGCAGCTAATGTTTCTTTTGAAGAAATAATCCCATTTGGCCATCTAATAGCACTTGGCAATTATGAGCCTTTGCAGGGCATGTATGGTATTACCAGAACTGGCTACCAGTGAGGGGAGATGGAGGGAGATTGAGGAGTGAGGAATAAAGAGAGTCTATCAAGTGTAATGATAATGCATCTTCACTGATCCTATGAAGACATTACACGTCACATATCCAAGAAAGGTCTTCTTCACCTTTTTCTTCTCTTCCTTTTCTGTGGTATTTGGTCAATGTGCTCAGAGAAAGTCTTTACAGCGTCAGGTAAACTATCACCAAGGCTGTGTAACGATTCCATACTAAATAAAATAAAATTAGATTTTTATTTGTGGATTAACTTCCTTTACTGATGTTTAATGTGATGATGGATATAATTGAAAGAACTTACATGGCATAATTTTTGTGTTTGAGCACATACCACTGTGCACCTTGACTGTAGCTGTTAGTAATTGTTTTGCATGGTGGAGTGATACCTTAAGAGAGACAACAAAAAAGCGATGTGTTCAATGCATTGTTGTCCTTATGGCAGTTGTGTAACAAGTTGGACGCTGCTCCTGTGTCCCCTTAAATAACCATTAATGCATGTGCAATAATGGTTAACTGCTGTGTCCAGTGCTTTCACACTGAAAAAGTGCGAAAACTAATTATACTCAAAGGATGCCGGTATGCAGACTAAAACTGCATGATTTTTTGACAGGAAAGTACATACTATGTACAATCAGTATGTAGATTAGATACTACGTACTTTGCTGTGAAGTGAAAACCTCATCAACAACAAAAAGCTCTAAATCTTAACAATCACACTGTGACTTTGGAATGCCACTGACAACTAAACTTCACGAGTCAACAAAAAGATTTAATCGTTCATTATTGCTTTCCTAGGTCTTCCTGGAGCTTTGCCGCCATCCTTACTTTATTAGAGCAGCTGTGCGTCAATAGTGTACATCAACATTACACTCATGGGTGTTTTTTGGTAAGTTTGCTTTTTTTGTGTACTTAGTGTACTTCATTTTGTAATTTTTTTCTAGTGTGAACACACTTTATGCTCTAAAACTGGTAGAGTTAGTATGGATTAGGGACACAGCTCATAATGATGTCACACATTTGGCCTACAAACGTTGCCCCCTTGTGGACCACTGCAGAGAATAAACAGCTTTACAGAGAGCTTTCGCTGACAGTCTAACTGACTGATCCCAGGCTGATAACAGTCTGTTTGGTTTGTTTTGAAGATCTGTTATTCCAAACAGCCCCTGTCTGTTCAGAGAGAGTGCAAAACACAGAGCTTAACAAGCTGAGAGGAGAAATTGTAATCATTTTAGTATTGGAAATGTGATTTAATTAAAAATCCACATTAGGAGGTAGGGTCATGCTCAAAATGATTAAACAATTACCAGATTTTAGGCTGCGGGTGTGTGACAGCCAGACATTTGAATCTGAGAAAGGTCCTTCCTCCAATAACACACACAGGCACATTTATGCATCTGTTGCCACTTCAGACCCCCCTTCTCTTAAATCTTAAGTAAGCCGGATGGAAAGGAAGAATTAACCCCTATGCAGAGGGAGGTGAATTAGAAGTCAGACTTTTCACACCTTCTCTGCTTAGTGCACAGAGACACACACATGTACATGCATTCTCCATCTTAGCTCAAGCGTAGTATCCAGCAGACGATGAAGAAGTGTGTGTGTGTGTGTGTATTTTGGGGAACTCATCATGTAACACCACCTTATCAGCTTCTGTCTCTTCATCATCTGTCTGTTTGTCTTCACGAGGGGACTCCCTCCTATCAGACAATCAGCGTGAGCGAGTCCTAGCACCATTTGCCACAGGTTTGTATTTTCTGAAAGAAATCATGTTTTTTTGTGATTCAGAGGATGTCTAGACAAATAAAACAAAAGCAAATAAGTATTTAGTGGAGATGTCATGATATCGGGGTCAAACAAGTTAAAAGAAAGTACAGTTTCCTTGTGATCAACAGCAGCCGCTGGCAAAAAAAACAAAATATGCTCGTCATGACAAGTCTAACTTGTTTGAGCTAAACTTAGGAATGGCCCACATCAGGTCTCCTCTGTTTGCTAACTGTAAGTTGAAAAGTTCATTGTCATATCAGCTGATTAGCTTAGATCTGAGCTGAGCTAAATGAAAGGCTCCTGGCTAAAATAATCAACTGTAAAGAGTTTATTAGTGATTGAGAAGGAAAGAAAACACTTCTCCTCTCCTTTGTATTGCTCCCTTCTTCCCTCCTCTCTGCACGCTTTTGTCGAGGGCCCAGATAGTTCTGTAAGCGAGCGGCGGAGGAGAACGTTGGTGTGTTATACATCAAAGGCCAGCACGAGCACACGGAGGAACACGCCTGGAGTAAAAGGCCCGCAAAAAAACAAACACCGCCCTTTGTTCCGAGAGCTGAGGTCTGTTTCGGCCATGATTAGAGAAAAGAGCGAGGGAAGAGGAGGCTGCGAGAGCGCAGAGGAACGTAATAAGTGGCCATATTTGCTTTATCAGATTCTTTGAGAGGGATATGTAACAGTGAATAAACCGGAGGGTATCAGTCAGCAGAGCTCCCGCTGCCAGGAAATGTCACTGTGGTGGGGTTATCATGGTGGCACGACATAGCTAATTACTAATTGCTGATTAGCTCTTCCGCGCATAGAGACAGCTGCTGGAAATGGAGTGTGGCTGCTTGAGTTAGGAGGCCTTTAAAGGTAGAACTACAGACTGAACAAAAATCTAATCATAAAAAATATGTGTGACATTTATAGATGGATGTCTGTTCACCCTCAGTTTCAATTTGTAGGTTGTGCCACATGCGCTTTTGGGGATTTGGGGGATACCAAATATGTTGTTAGACACCACTGCTAAACCCTATAGGTCTGGTTCTCCAAAAGACTAATGATATGCGTATAACAAGAAACACAAGAGTACTCATTCAGCTCCAGATCTATCATGAATAATTACAATTTCTCCTCTCTGGGGAGAAATGTGGGGTGAAAAATGTAAGAAAATATTAGCTACAATCAAGGGGGCCTGAGGGGGGGTCCAGCCTTAATATCATTAGGGCACTGGCCCCCCTTTGGCCCTCCTTAGAACCACCATGGTCCAGTTCTAAACACAGCTAAATGTATGTGCTGCGTGCAAATTTGCCATGTGAATTTCAAGCAATTTGTGAATACAATCTGATCTTAAATATGACATCTGATTTACGAAAGCAGCAGCCCATCAACCAATCTGCGACTGGGACCTCCTTCTGGATGAAACTTGCAACTGATGAAGGCCTACAAGGGCACAGTTCAGTTCAGTAGTGGAACTTGTCAAAAACAAGGAAGCATCCCACAAAGGAAGAAAAAATGTTGTGATGCTAAAATGTTCATTAATGAAGAAAGGACATATCACAACATCTAATAATGATCTCATTAGTCTAGCATTACCCGACCTTCCTCCACAGCGCTGCGGAGGTGGGTCTGGTGAGTCCACACAGCATTCTGGGATGGGAGAAAAAAGCTCTGGTTTATTGGCATTTCTTTAAACCAATCACAATTGTCATGGGTGGCACTAAGCTCCGCACAGAGCCATGGTGCCGCTGCAAAATAGCCTCGGGAAGGAACTTGTTTTGGTGGAACGTGTACGTTCAAAAGTTGTTCTAGTCGTGCAACATGAAACTCAGATTGGACAGATAGTCTAGCTAGCTGTCTCGATTTACCCTGCAGAGATCTGAGAAAAGGTTAACCATAGTCCTCATAAATCGAGTTTAAAATGTCAACACAAAGGAAGCCCAAGGCAACGGATATCTGGCCTAAATGAGTGAAATCCGTCTGAATTTCTGTCGGCAACGGAGCAATCCCGGAAGTGAAACGTTGTGGATAGACTATAATTAATTAATGACTAATTAAGTACTGAACAAAACTTCTAAAAAAAGGAAATGATAAGTACTACAACTACAACTGGTGGCAGATAACTGGAGGAGCTGGTTCAACAGATGCTCTAATTGCAGCCAAATTCAAACTAACTTCTAATTAACACTCTGAGGACAAAAGACGCACCGGCGAGTCCAAGCAATGTTTGATAACACTCCTACTCAAAAAGTGATTTTACAAAATTTCATTTTAGACATTTATTTACTATTTTATTTATTTATTACTCTACTTTTGTGAACCCAAGACTTTTGTAAACTCATTTCAAGCACCAAAAAATTGAGTGTAGGTATGTTTTTACAAGAGATTTGAGAAATATTTCCGCTTTAGCCAAATTATCTCTTTATACATTGCTCTTGAACAATTTTGGGCGTCACTTTACAGAAAGCTGAGTTTGTTCTGAACATTGTGATGCGAAACACATGGGGATCAGGTTATATGCAAATACCCTTAAAAGGAGAATTCAAGACCTCAGAGGGTTAAAGGTGAATTTCCCATTCAAAACAGATCCTGGTATATTATATAAAAGTTAGATTTTTATTATTATTTTATTACATTTTTACATTAATAATGGATTGAGATATATATATATATATATATATATATATATATATATATATACTATATGCAATGCAAAAGGGGCCTCTTGTAGTGACAAATGCACAGAAAATGATCATCATCTGTAGTTTCCCTTAGCTCTACGGTTTTTCATTTCGTTTTCCTTTTCCGGCCCGTTTTGGTTCAGTCTCACAGTTCTCATCAGCCTTTTTTCCAGAAGCAGCAGGCAGCTGGTTTCACAAATAAGCTCACTGCACACCACCTGCCCAGCACCGAACAGCTCTCAGACAAAATTAGTGGCTAACTGGTGAATTTAGTGAAGTATTTGGCAGGTAAAGAGCCAAATATTTTGCCAGTTAGGTTGCCCCCACGTGGCTAAAACGGAAAAAGGGCCGCTTTGAAGTGCAGGATATGTCTGAAAGAGGCACACAGATAAATCTGGCCATCATGTCTTGTAGTCTTTCCTAAAACAAATTGACTTGCACACAGGAAGTGAATGACTCTTCCAGATTATTGGAGAAGAGCTTGGACCAAAAAAAGGCGCTGTAGGTCTCACACCATTATATTCTTGCTCACAATATTCAAGCAGCAGCATTGTGAAACCTCAGGCCAAACGCTGTGTCACCCAGCATCTGCCTTGCAGAAGTGTCCATGAGCAAGAAATAGAATCCTATTAACTCACAGGGCACTAGTCTGTATCTGAACCTGACCTTTGACCCCTCTATTGAAGCGAGGTATGCAAACAAAGAACTTCCTGGCAGTGATTAATCCAAATTCTCTTCATAGTTCACATTGGATTTAAACTAGTTTACATTTTTGATGTGACACATTATAAACCTCAGGTATATTGACAGTATGGAATACTGTGCATTTTCTTTTCCCCTAAATTATCCAGCCATATGTATGTATCTTTTAAATAAACAGAATCTGAATTCTCACTTCTTTGATCTCTAAATGGTACCGCCATACGTTTCTTATACTGCAACGCTATTACCTTTTTTGTCTCATATCTGTAGTCGGATATCAAGAACAGGCCTCATCCTATGTATTCCTGTTGGGGCATATCGATCTGAAAAAAGAGTTGTATCTCTCTCTGGTCAGGGAGATTATATCCGACTGCTGTAAATCAGACACAGGTGGATGAACTTCCTCCTTCCTATGTCTGCCTCCCAGCTAACCTCTACTTTACCCTTCCTTTCTTTTCCTCTTTGTCAATCTTTTTTTCTTCCCCTTGATACACCCCCCTTTCCAGTTCAGGGTGTCATGAAAATAAAAAAGTTGGAAAAAAGGTTAAAGCCATGTGAAAATATCGATGCAATCATATATTTCAGACGTTAGCCTGGCCAACATGCTGTAAACACGCAAACGCAGATTATGGCTTTTCTTTTACTTCTCCTTTTCTAAATTCATTGATGTAAGAGAAATGAATTCCACGCAAATTGCGATAAATCAACGTATTTGGCCTGAAATTCTTATTTAAAATGCATTATTTTTTACACACATACTCATGAAAGCATATACATTGACAATTACGGACAAGCAGGCACACATTCACATCAGCACTGGGACTTTATCAAAGATTTTTTTGTGGAAGGAAGCTGGGTGTTTGAGTAGTAGGACTTTGCTGTTTGGGTGTACAAAAGCCTCAGTGACACGGAACGTCTGTCTGAAGTCCTATTCATCAAACTTAGAAAAACCTTCAGAGGAAAAATGTGGCCTATTCTAAACCTTTTTGTGCCGCTTATACAGCTGTCTGCCTTTGCAGCTGCCTTAGGCCATTTAGGTTCATTAAATACGTACAATGTCACAGACATTTATAACTAGCATGTGTAGGTAACACCTGAAGTATGACTGTTGCTGCAATATCCAGTTACGGGTAATTCATTGCTAACACAACCCTTGCTCAATTCAATACACTCAGGGGTTTTGATGCTACAGCCCTACGTGGTTTGATATGACTAAAAGCTAATGGTGGCTAATGTTAGCTAATGTTAGCAAATACTAGATATAGATACTGTTGTGTAACTGATAAAGGGTATGTATTAATTAATGCATTAGTTAGGTTTCTTTTGGGCCACTCGGTCCACACAAACGTTTTAGCAAACAGTTGACCATGTAAACATCCAGTAAACATGGAGCAACATTAGCATTTTTTTTTGAGTCGTGTTTCTGGCCACCTCACGAATGTAATGAAGAGTAATCACTCTTCTTTTACTTTTTTTTTTTTTTTACCAACCCCTGAGAAAAATATCTGGCTCAGCTAAATCCTCCAATACGTTTACCAGCGTACCGCTAACTTTGTCTGTCTGAGAGCTAAAACTAAAACGACCTGATTCAATTGTCAGCGGGTTACAAGCGAGCCCTTTGATACAACACATGTAAATTTTGACCATTGTTAATATGAAGATATTAATCGGGACCACCTAATAATGTAAATACACTACTTTTATGCAAGGTTTTAGCATTTCCCATTGTCCCATAATTTTCGCCTATGTGTTGTCGCTGTTCAGCAAAACTTACATGGGCCCATTTTAACACTTTTTATTAATTAATATATCCTGCCACAGTCTGTTCCTAATCATGTTACTCGCAACGTGTGTATGAAACCCTTCATTTTAACCCTTGCTCCCATTTTTGTTATGTCGGGAAAAACAATTTTAAAAGTCACAAATATTTTCCCAAGATGTTGTTGCTCCTGAGTTAAGGCTAAACATTCCTCAGCGAAGGCCATCATCGGCCTGTCGGTACAGCAGTGGTGTGACTGAGTTTGTCACAGACATCAGGTCAGAGAGGAACCGACTGTTCTTCCAATGCTCCTCAAGGGTAAAGCAGTATAGTCTGCTGTTACTGTGTGTTCTGCAAATTGAACTTATTCGACAATTGTTTTAAACATCCTATATTTAAGATCAGTGCTGTTTCAGATTATTAAATATGTGAAGAGTTCATTACTAAAAACCCTATACTTAAATTGGGAGAAAAATGTATGTCATTATTTAGTATATCTGAATAGAACCAAAAGTTATCCAGATTCATGAATAATAGTTTGACTTTTATGGAATTACCAAAATATTATCTTGTTTATAAATTACATTCATTAACAATTGCTTGCATTGCTGGTTTAAACGAATACAACAAATGCCAAATCTCCCTATTATGTAACTCATAATTTACTAGGAATGTTTCTGTAACTCTGACCCTACTTCTTATTTTCAGACTAGTGTATCTCACACCTGACTGTACTTATGGTGCTTTATTTTATGGAATACACACTTGAAGCTTGCACTAGCAACAAGACTTATTGTTTTTTCAGATGCATAAATGACAAGGAATGAATGCCAGGGTACTCTGTTCTTTTTTTTTTAACTGCCGTGGGCATAATGCGCCACTGCATGTTATGACAGGTGTAACACCAATATTATGACAGCACTATGAAGTGTTTAAAAGACATTTCAGAGGTAATAGGATAGAAAAGAGAAATTTACAGTTACAATCAATTTGCATTGTGTTTGCCTTTATGTGCGGATGAGTAGAGATGAGTTTGTTATATCATCACCAGAAATGCATCTAGCCATGACGGATGCTTGGAAAGTGTATTCCCTTTGACACACTGCTGGGACGGCGTTGTAGAGAGTGTTATGAAAACAGTACGGCTTTTAGATGGATAGAGTTCCTTCATACAAACACACATACGCGCGCACACACACACACACACACACACACACACACACACACACACACACACACACATTTACACTCGTACAATTTCAGCTGTCCTTCGCCTGAGCAGTCAGGTCGTTTAAGAACAAATTCTTACGTACAAGGACGGCAGCAGGGAGTTCATGTCTTTAATGAGAGTAGGAGTGCAGAAGAATTAAGGCAGAGGAAAAAACATTCAACAGTGAAGGACAAAACTAGATAGTGATACTGAATAACAATAAATAAATAGTAATACACAGCAAAACACAATTAGAGACAAGGCGGAAAATCACGGGCCCTTCTGGCCGTTCCAAAGTCGAGGCTTAAATCTAAAGGTGACCGTGCTTTTTAAAATCACTTATTTAAACCCATTTTATAGACCTGCTTTTATGTGATGTTTATCTTTTTATTTTTCATTGATCTCTATTTTTATATATTTATTTTACTTTTACTATTTTTATTTATTTATTAATTTCTTTTACTGCTTTTATTGCTTTGACCTGTTTCTATTTGCATATTTTTTATTTGTCATTTTTTTAATAGTTTTTTTTTCTAATTTGGCCTTGCATTACCAGACCTATCTCCACAGTGCTGAGGAGAAAAAAACGGTCTGGGTTGTTTGCATTTTTTTTAAACCAATCACAATCGTCCTGGGCGGCACTAAGCTCTGGGAAGGAACTTGTTTTGGTTGAACATTTGCATCCCGCAAGAGAAAACACCACAAACAATATTGAATGACGTTAACTGTTTACACAATACAGTAGCATGAGCTAATAAATTAGCTGGATACATGGTTAAACGTAATTTGGTTTTACCGGATGGAAAGGTAGATATTTATTTCATTGTGCTCAGAGTACAATGACAATCTGTTTAGCAGCTCTTTAGCAGTGTGCATAAAAATTAAATAAATATAAGTAAATAGAACAAAGACATATGGAGCAATTATGAATAAAAGCAAAAGAGACAGTTGCCACAGATCTTGGAAAAAAATATTTTTTTAGCTGGTTTGTTCTGCCATTTATTGCCATGCACCTTCTTCCGGAGGGGAGAGAACAGACAAAGTCCACAGCATTCCCGCCAATCGGTCCCAAAATGTCCCAGTAAGCTAGTAAATGCTGTAAATATTCTTTGTAAATCATTCCCCATAAGAACCAAGCAGGTGTTAATTGAAAGCTTAAAGGGTCAGCTTTCTCACCAGGGCCAGATTAGCCCACTAGGGGCCCTGGGGCGAAAATAAGATGTAGGCCCCAATTGACCCCACACATTTCCCAAACCTATTTTTCTCCCAGTAATTTTCAACTGCATTTACTCTGAAGGAGGGATGCACCGAATCCAGATTTTTGGGGTTCGGCCGAATACCGAATCCACTGGTTATGATTCTGCCGAATCCGAAATCGAATACCGAATCCTACTCCCATCCTCAGTCCATTAACACAGTAAACACATTAATGAAGTAAACAACGTCCACAGCCTCTAAAATAGTTAAATGTAAACACTTAATGTTGAATTCACACGCTCTTTTCACATTGTAGGAAAGCACATCACTATCGCAAGATGAGTGACAATTTTGTTTGGCAAATTTTCGCTAGTGTATCATGAAGGCATGTTGGGTGGGTGAAATTAGAAAGCTAACGTTAGCTAACGAGTTAGCCGGCCTAGCTCGCAAGTTCCATTTTCACTTTCTCACAGCCTACTGCATTGAACGGTCCACTTACATTACGTCGACCAGCGTAGCGTGCGTAGTGTAAGTGCAGGGTTCGGTTCGGTGGACAAAAATTCTAAGGTTCGGCAGAAATGGAGAACAACAACTTTCTCCAGCAGATGAGACAAGCAGCAGTCACATTAAACTCCATGAAAAAAAAAAATCTTGTGTGCGTGTTCCTCTCTTTCCTTTCTCGCTGTTTTCTGTATTTCAGGCTTAGAAAGAGACTTCAGGAGTCAGGTGTTTTACAGTAAATCAGAGTGCTGTTGGTCACAGCTAAAATGCTTATGTTGACAAGTTACACAGTAATGCACAGCTTGCTAAGTGTTTTATGTGAAATAAAGAGACATTTGTATGCTTCAACTTTGCACCTTTGCCACAATATGGAAAGATAAAAGACAAAAATCAAAATACAAAAGAATAAAAAATTACATTTGCAGGCCAGATTTAATCATAATGCTCTATGGCATACTATGCATGAATTGTTGCTTACTGTTTGTAAACACAACATTGAAAGTTGGCCCTTCTCCCCGCCCCCCTCCCGGCTCCAGAAGTGCACTTCCCCAAACAGCGGTTGCCAGAACACAGCCCTGTGTACCACCTGCATTATCACATATGGCAGCGAAAGTGAAAGCCAACTCCAGATTCACTCTTGTTTATGAATCTTATGAATGTTATTTTTCAGTGCCTTCAGCAAAACAAACACACTTAATAAGGTCTTTTCAGACGGTAAGCGACACTTCGCCTGTGTAGTCGCTTGGATCCGCAACTTCTCACTGCGTCACTCGTGAACACATAGGTGGACAACGCTCTGAGAGTAAACGCCATGCAGGTGATCAATGTGTGGTAACCATGGGGATTCTGTGCACTAACCTTACTGTATCCCTGCTGGACTGGTACAACTGAATGACATTAGTTGACTGTGGTATCATATATTTCTAATCACAGGTCGATTTATAACAAATAGTGGCAATCCTAGTCTTTCCTAACCACAGACTGTTATTGTTGATAGCTAAATTTAGCTAAATTAGCATAGTCATAATTCTAAAGCCTGATTTAGAGGTGCAATATGTAATATAGTTACTGTTTTTTAATTTAAAAAAATGACCCCAATGTGTCATCAGATATTAAGGAAACATGCTAAGTTGAAATGCTATGTTTTCTGACAACAATGCTAAAGCCAGTATTTTCTCCTTTGAAATTTCCGTTCCGTGACGGAATGTCTGTGTGTTGGTATCAACTGCCCATTTTGACAGCCGGGCCCGGTTGCCAGATATACCTGCGCAAACCCAGCGCGCTACAGCTGTAGTACAGCCATGGAAGCAGCAAACAAACAAATGGGATCAACGGAGATAGATTCATTCTACCCGCCCTAAAAAAAAACTCACCATCTTTCTAAGGTTGCATAATCAGAGACGAGGTAAAACACGGGTAAATATTGGAGATGCATTTGAGATGCAGGAGACATTGTAGTATAGCCTAAAAGGACACAGAGTTGACTAATTTCCTCCTAAACAGGTAAGCATTGAGCTTCATTCATTTATATAGTGAATAGTAGATAGTCATTTTCATTCATTTCAACATTCATGTGCTCGCATTAAATTATAAAAAAAAATGTAGACAGCCGGTGAAGTGATCCTGACTGGTGCTAACGCCGCCATGCTAACACACGCTAACTGCTAACGAAGGATCCATGACATATGCCAGAAACTGCAAGTTTGACTTCCTCATAATGGAAACATGCAATTTAACTTTGGCAAAACACCCTGTAGCCTGAGTTGTTGGATTGGGACACTGTTATCTACAGGTTGCTTTGTAATGTATGTAACGTTATGTTATGTTATTGTGGCTAACGTTACCATCGCCAGCTTCAAGGTTAACGTTAGTAAATGTTGGACAGTAAGATGATTCCCACTTTCTTATGAACTGGCAAACATAATGTGTCATGTACTGACAGTACAGTGTAAAGACAAGCTGTATAATGTGTCTGGAAGTAGTAGTACCGAGAATCTCCCCCCTGCCGCTTCTGTTCAGCGGTCGTAGCCGACAGACAGTGACTGTGCCCTGGGTACAGACAACCGTGAGGTCACGGTCTTTTTAGCGGCTGTTGCAGTGACGTTAAGCCCAGAAAAGGTGGCTGACAGTCGGGCACAAAGCTCCGCAAGGTCACAGTCTTTTTAGCGGTCATTGTTGTTACGGTTAGTCGATAAAAGGTGACTGTCAGCCGCGTACAGAGCACCGCTAGAGCACAGGCTTTTATAACCGTCATCATAGCAGCATCTAGCAACTCCGCTGCGCTGTAAAGTAATGTCTGGCAATGTGAGACTAGCATCAAGCTAACAATGACTGTGTGATGTTGGGTTTAATGTTTTGAACCTGGCAACTCCCGTGAACTTCGACGCTAGGGAGGAGGGGCAGGGGAGACGACTTTTCAGTATTTTTAGTTTGGACTGCAGTAACCATTTTAAATGCTAGCTGTCAGTATTACATATTGGACCTTTAAGTTCAAACGTGACGTTACCCGATAAATCCAGTCTCGTGCCGTCTGACTAAAGCAAAAGTCCCACTGTCTATGTCCTGGTAACTGCTTAGAAATCAGTTTTTTTATTTTAGGGTACTCACAAACAGCAAGAATCAGTATCATTGATTTACACTGCGCATCACTCGCGTACAGTGTTGGGGAAGTTACTTTTAAAAAGTAGTGTTTGCTTGTTACTCGTTACTTCTTAAAAAAGTAATCCGTTACTTTAATTAGTTACCCCCTATGGAAAGCAACTTTTTACTTAACTCGTTACTTTTACGTTACTTTTAAAAGCAGGGGTGTCTAGGTTAGTGTATACTGTGTAATGTCTGTATCGACTTGTACCAGTCGCGCAGCCACGATGGTCCGTGCATTGTCGTAGACACATGTAGCCTCTTTTCTGGAAATCCTTGCGTGTCCGTGTGACCGACACAAGTCCACAGCGGTCCGCTGCATGTATGTATGAGGCCATCTCCACAGCATCCATCTGTGAGGTTGTCAGCTTTGTGTCTGCCTGGCTCAGAGCACCGTCCAGCAAAAAGCCACGAAGCTTAAAACGCTCTCAAAAGTTAGCTTCGGCTGCTAATTCGCTTGCCATTTACTCTGCTACCGGCCTCTGTCACGTCCCGTGTGGAGCTTGTGATCGCGTAGCTGAGAAGGCAGTGTCGCTGTCAAATCTGTCCCTGGGAAAAGTAACGTTGCGCCGAATTGAAAAAGGAACTACGTTTCGTTACCAAATTTTCAGTAGTAGCGCGTTACACTACTTTTTACCCGAAAAAGTAGTTAAAACTGTTTCACGCTCCCGCTTGTTGCGTTGGCCTTCAAACCCAGCCCCCTACCTGCCCGCTTGCCTCTCACTGAAAATGAATTACGAGATGCGACAATCGCTCTCTGTTTGAAAAGACCTTTATGTTTACTTCATTGTATTGGGGTGGAGGCAGAAAAGGGATCTGCATGGTTGGATACTATCTGCATAGATATATAGTTAAATGCAAAAATGTGTTTGTTTCAGGGGAATAGATATTACTCAGGAAATGATTCTATTAAAATGAATGTTGTTGAGCAGCAGCAACTGTAGAAAATACTTTTTAATTGTATGTCTCAGTGTAGAATCACCTGTATCACAGTGGCTATCACTTGTCTGTCACATCCTGACCTCTCTATCTGTCCCTCTGGAGGTGTTGACACTCACCATGTTCCTGATATCTGGGAACAACCAATCCCGCAACCCCCTCCACACCCTGAAAAGCTCCCCCTACGCCCCCCCCTTTCCCTGTTGCTGCCGAGGCCACAGGCCTCATGGGAACCGCCTATCTCTACCCAGCGCCCTATCAGATTGTTGACACGAACAGATACCCTCGCAATGAAAATATTTTGCTTCTCCTAACGCTGACATTGGCCTACATGGACCTACATCTCTACCCCCGTTGGGATAAACAGCTCCTGTGTAGTGTGTGTGTGTGGGCGAGTGCGAATGCTTGTGGGTGTCCGCATTTGCAAACAGGTGCATTAAATAATCAGCTTTGGTATTCTTGATATCACAGCCAGTGCTGTGTGTGTGTGTGTGTGTGTGTGTGTATAATACTAATATGTGTGTGTGCATGTTTGGTCAAGGGGACTTGCAGTGAGTTAAGGGTGTGAAATGGGGGCAGAGGGCGCGATGAGGTATAGGCTGATACCTCGGCATGATGAATATTTGGCCTGCAGTCAGAAGGACTGTTGAAGAGCGAATAGACAGAATGGGAAAATCAAAACAAACCAAAGAGTCAAAGCAGGACAAGTAGAAGCAGTTTCAACAACAGACACAACACTAGCTCCTGAGCATCCCAAAATAAATGAAACCTAAAGATTTAGTAAATCTTTCTTGCATTCGATAGCTATTAACTAGTTGAAAGTATGTTTTATCTTTCCCACAGTGGTTTTGTTTTGTAAGCAGTGGATTTTTTTTCCTCTTCTTTCTTTTTTGATTAACAATTAAGGGCTTTGCTATGTGCATAATTGTGTGCCATCTAATACATGAGATATTTACATTTGGGACAGTTTGGAGTAACCTTTTATTACTTCAATTATCTGGAGTAGAGTTTGAAATAGTATTAAACTTCCCTCAAGATATAAAGGTCAATTGGTGCATTATAAATATATTCACAGAGCATATTCAACTCCTCTGCTTTAAGTATTTTCTTAATTTATCATGGTTATTTACAAAAGATCACTTTTTAAAAACTGAACAACAATTGTGTCTTCTTTGCTCTAACTGTTTAAAAGATCATGCCGTTGAAATGTTTTAACAGTTACCTCTCACTACCATTAAGAGCTGCCAAGTTTTGTATTTTTGACAACACATGAGCCAAAAAAACCCATATATTTTTCAGTGTGAACTGTAGCAGGTAAGACGAGAATCCTTAGGAGATGGTGGCAACATTCCTGACTACAAACCTAAAAGCTAAAGTCACTTCCTCGCTGTCTTCCCTTCCATACAACACACCCCCCCTGGAGAATCTGCAATAAAAACAAATCAGCCATCTAGGACCCACAAGGACCCCAGTGGCGAAATGCATCCATGGAACTGCTCGATTATTTTTACCTGACACAGGAAAGAGCCCACTGATAATAAACGCAGGGCGAGGTGGTGACAGATCTCGTTAACCCTATTATGAATGAAAGGGGGAAAGCGGTACAGGGGGGCAGAGGGGTGTGAGGTGAACGTGTGCCTAGACGTCTCCCTGAGGTTCGGCCCTGACCTTTAGCACAACCTGATGGAGAACACACACATACAAATATGCACGTTCATGTACCAGCAAGTACTTTTGCTTTAACCGTAGTTGTGCATTTATGTATTTGAATAAGACTAAAGAAACAAGCAGTTCCACGTAAGATGCCATGAATGGACCTGACCACATATTCTTAGGACCAAATCCTTGTGGCCAGCACATATCAGCTCAGCCTAATACTTTACAAGCTACATCAACAGTAATCTTAGCCAGACTAAGTCACTGACAGATGTTATATGTGTAATGAAAGGCCAATCATACCTGATTCCAACAAACAGACAAAGAACATATGTCCACAATATGTGATGACAGACTGGACAAGCCACTGATCCGACAATCTGTGCTCATGTATCTGATGCCAACATATTTTAAACATTTGCAGACAGAACTTCACTGAAGTGATCTCTAGGTAATTAACATTATGATGAAACTAAGACAAGTTTTGTGTTATCTAAAATAAAATGACATAGATTAATGTGACAGGGATCCTGTTCGCCATTGGCCCCAACTAGACATATGCCAACTTCATTGCTGCCAACAATCAGCATTCAGCATTCAGCACTCAGTACATTGTGCAACCCCATTGAACCCCTTCCGACTCCATGGTGAGCAAATAGGGCATGCCCTTCTGTTAACCTGTTAGGTAGACAACAAATGTTTTAAAGTTACAGTAACTCCATAATGTGTTGTTTCCTATCCCGTTGCTTTTCCTGAACAAATACAGTTTATGGGTTTCTTGACTTTTAATTGCCAATGAGAATCTACTCACTTGCCCCTTGTAATCCAGGCATGATCAACATTCATGGTCGTTCATTCTTGATAGTGCTGGCAAAAATTCACAAACAAATCCTTTCAACTGTGAGTTTTTGAGTTTAGTATTATATATATATATATATATTTAGCTTCCAGGAAGTAGCCACACTCTCCACACACAACACAGACAAAGCTCCTTTCCTCCTACTTCTCAGGTTTCATTACCAGACTAACTTCCAGAGATTGAAATGAAAGGATTACAAGTGTTATAAACTCACTCAGATATTGTCTGCCTAGGTTTAGCTTTAATCAGTGCAGGTGGTGCTAAATTAAACACTCACTGCTCCCACCGTACTACAAACCCATATACTCAACTGCTGCATTTCCAAGCTCCTGTAAATACAAGATGCCCTCGACTCTTCCCGTACATGCTGAACTGCTGTCTGTATGCTGAAGAATACCAAAGAGACCATATCTTTAGAGGTCTCACCTGGTATCTCCTGAGGTTACATAACTGACTCAAACGTTCGGGCACTACGTCTAGATTCTAGATTATAAGAACAAACTGGAACTTTTTTTTTTTATAAAAGTCAGGTTGATACGTTTTACAGGCTGAATACACTTGCAATATCAGAAGAGCTTGTCCAGTAAAGAAGAAGAGAGCACTAATTAGGATGTTAAAAACAAAAACGGGACATGGGATAGGTGGAGAATCAAACACAATCGACACAAGAAGAAGGAAAACACGTCACATTGAAGCCAGTGTGTACTTGGCAGTTGGCCATTGTTCTAATGAGTGCCCATTAGGAAATGGACTGATTCCCTCTCAGAGTCCTTAAACTAATTTCCTGAGGCCTACCGGCTCCTTTGAAGAAGGAGGGTACTGAGAGGCTGCGTGTGCCACTGGGTCGCCAAGGTGACGGGACATCCCGGCAGGAAAAACAGGAAGTGAGAGCAAGGAGTGACTCTGATTGGACCCCTCCTCGCTCGCGTGCAGCCCCTTTCCCCTCTTTCATTTGTGGTATACTTGTTAATGGGACTGTGTCACTTAAAACAAACATGGTAACCATGTGGACATGGTGTGGGCATACACGCACAGACATTTTACCCACTTGACACTAATTTAGCTAAATCATGAAGCATTTTGAAATCAAGGCCAGAAAATAAATCCAGCTATGGCTTTTTTCACCATGTCTGTCTTTCCCAGAACTCCTTGACACTTCCTACCTCAATCCACACCTCTCAATGATAGTGTGTAAGGCTGGAGGTCATTGTTAATCCAACTGTCTATTCTCTGTTATCTCCCTTTTCTTCCTCCCTACCGAGTCCTTGGACTAGTTATCAGACAAAATACCTGCTTGCTCTTAGGTTCATCAAGTTTAAAGAATCCAAACAATGAAAGTGCTGCAGATGCAAAATGCTGCACAAGATGGGCATGTATCCTTTATTATATTATTGTTTATTTAATTATTATAAATTATTCATATTTAGCTATTTAGTCATGCCTCTTTTTGCTCAAACAGAATCATTCTTAGCCACTCAGACTTGTGGTCCTCTCAGCCTCTATGAGATCACTGTAACCCAGCGTGACCCCCTGAAAGAGAAACAAAGTTTTTAGGCAGATAAATGTCAAATCCTTTTTCACATAACTTGAGTCATTAGTCTCGACCCCCTCAGAAGTTGTAGTTTAGCGTAGTGTAGATGGGTGTATTAGGGACACTGTGTTTTGACATGTATAATATGTTTGTTTTTTTTCCTGGAGGATGTCATACAGAATCCCACTGGAATCAAAGCTGTCTGTGAACACAGTGGTAAGACATTTAAACTGTGAGCACAATGTACAACTCTGATACCTTATATGAATATAGACACATTTGTCCAATCATTGGTATACACAAGGTAAGATGCATTTGATTTCTTTTTACTAATCTTGGCATTATTTTGTTTGTTAAAGCTGCACTAATCTAATCTTCTCTGAGATTTAAAGTGATAAATTTGCGAGAGAAAAAATATTGTTTTTTTTGTCAAGGAACCACATCGCTCCACTTTGCAAGGTTAGATTCACCTTATCACACCAGAGACGCCGCTGTCTTTCCGTGTATTGCAAGCGGATACTTCAGTATTGCTTACCAGACAGCAGCAGGGTAAACAGGCTGTTGCAAGAGTAGGTTGCTTCCAGTTGGCTACTGTTTTCAGCAAACAAGTTCTAAAATCCCTCTATGCTTCTGTACCTGTCCAGGACTAAACTGTAGACAAACACGTTTCGCAGCTAGCTGTAAAACACTGGCGCATTTAGCAGCTTAGCTTTTTATGAGGCGTTTATTTCGGTAGACCAAAACAGAGGTAAAAAGGGTGAATATTGAAATTGTATTTGTTAGGTTGCCAGACACAGAACTCCAAATAAATGCTAAGGTAGACGCATATCTACTGGAAGAGTACACATTCGCCATAACAACTTTATAAGGTGAAAATATGTTAATGTTGTGTTTACTGTTTGTTCTTCTGGCCCAAATTATTGCAGGCTAAAGGTCACAATACCTTAAACTGATTATATCTTATATTAACACTCATTTGGAGTTGTGTTTCTGTCCACCTGGTTAGTACAAAATGTACCCTCCTTTTAACCTTTAAATATCTAACATAGATTTTACAGTATCACTTTGTGGCTGTATAGACAGCAATGTTTCTTTGTTCACAAAGTATCATCTGGATTAAACTAGGAAAAAAGAAACAAAAAAGACTGTCATTCCACAATAAATGCTTTGATTAGTGAGGTGTGAAGTTATGCTTAATCTTCCCCCCCCACAAGCTCACCTGAGAACCTGCTGCACCTGAGAGAAGAGATGTCGGGGCGGTTGAGGGTCTGAGGGCTCGTCACAACATCGGGCTGCTCACACATGTCTAAGGACAAAGACCCCAACACCTGTGGGTGCAGAGGTCGGGGATGTGGATCGGGTGGGGGGTCTCTGTGGGTGGATTGCAAGGAGGCTGAGAGAAGCGTATGAATGTTGCGGAGACATGCATGGTAACCGAGCTAAGTGCTCGAAGGCGTTTAAGAGGATGTGTGTGTGTTTGGAGCATAACTAGAGAGGGAAATGAATGAGAATGTGTTGAGCTGCAAGTGTGCCGCATATGTGTGTGTGTGTGTGTGTGTGTGTGTGTGTGTGTGTGAGTGTGTGTGTGTGTGCGCGCGCGCAGTTCTCTCCACGTCGCTGCCTTTCCATACAGTCCAGGTGTGCATTGGGGTGTATTGTCATCCTTCTGGACTTATCGGCCCCTCTTCTCCCTGTCAGCTACCTGCCCTTTGATGTCTGGGAAGTCTTTCACCCTCTTTCTGTGTGGGTCAACATTCCAGCAGACACACACACACACACACACACACACACACACATGGAAGAGAGGGAGGGATGAGGAGAGTGAAGGGAGGAATAACAAAAGAACAGGAGGGGAGTGAAGTACAAGTAAACACTTGCTCTGTATCAAAGAGATGGGCTTAAAACTGAACTAAAGCAGAGTCAGCTGTGGAACACAACCCATCAGATGATCAATTGTAACATCAGTGGAATGGTAGAATACAGTATTCATTTAATTAACCACAGCTGGGAGTCATGTTATACACATTATATTATAATAATTTGGAGGAAATACTGTATCTGTATGAATTATGGAGCCAAGTCCCTTTAACTAACAAAATGAAATAAAAGGTGACATCTACTTGAATCTTGAGCAAACATAAGCAACAATTATTAACAGGATACAGAATTGTTTTCTTTTAAAAAAAATACTGAGCAATAGTGGAATCAGTGTTACATAACCCATATTCCTTAAAATACTCCTATAAAGCTCACTAATAAACACATTGTATATTGTTTTTTTAATCTTTATGAAAATGAAATGTAAAAATGACAAATGGTGGTTTAAGACACAGGCTCACTGTTTCCCCCTGCTTCCACTCTTTATGCTAAGCTAACAATCTCCTGGTTGCTTCATATTTAAAGAGAAGTTACGGTGTTCCATTAGTATATATATATAGTCAATGTTGACCATGTTAGTCAAATAAATGGAGTGTAGTGAAAAACGTTGTATCCCTTTGAAATGTAGTGACGTAGAAGTAGACAGTAGCAGAAAATACTCAAGTAAAGTAAAAGTATGATGGAGGAAATGACAATTAAACATTCACTAGACATATATGGAAGCCACTTGTTTCTTTATCCCTTCATGTTTTTCAGTAGAGACTTCCTGAGTCCATGTACTGTATATACCCATATATTATATCACCATATAAACACAATGTTTAACCAGAGTTTCATCTCTCATAATGCTCTTCCATCCTCACATTGTGCCTGTCTGTGGTTGTTTTCTCAGCGCTCTTGATGACTAGTGCTGACAGATGACAGACTGTCAAGGGCCTCTGATCACACAAACAGCTTCACCAGCACACTTTCACTTACTGTTACACCCCGCATTTATATACTCAGCTTGACTGACACTTCTACTGAAGAAGAAGATGAATAATAGGCTAAAATGTATCAAGAGGAAGGGTTCCAAGAGGGCAGATTTAAAGATAATGAATACTGAGGAAACGGAATAAAAAGAGTAAAACCTTTTTTTCCTGTCAGGAAAAGAGGGAAGGGGTGGTCCTCAGGTTCAATTTTTCTATTTGACCTTTGTACTTGATGGTATAGTTTTACATTTCAGGTTAATTGGTGCAGGGATTGATGACTCTTTGTGTGTGTGCACGTGTGTGCGTGTGTGTGTGTGTGTGTGTGTGTGTGTGTGTGTGTGTGTGTGTGTGTGTGTGTGTGTGTGTGTTTGTCAGGGTTGGGGCTATGCCTGTATATCTCTGTATTCCTCTCTCAGCCAGGTGCATGGCACTGCTGTGGAGCTTTTATCCCAGGCAGATCCCTGGGAATGTAGGGAATTTCTCCCAGACGCTCCTGGTCACAGTGCCCTGGCAGCTCCTACTCTCACACACACACACACACACACACACACACACACACACACACACACACGCCTCCTCCGCCTCCCCCCTAACCCCGACATCATTGACAGACACAGCCCAAAGAGCAGACACCTGGCTTCACATGCACACACAGACACACACCCTGGGGAACTGCAGGGAAAGTCAGGGATCAGCAGAAACACTCTAGAGAAACAGGAGAAGACAGAAGGAACCAGATGCAAGACAGTACTCAACAAGAGAGAAAGAGAGAGAGGTGGAGGATGGGGGGGCAAAAAAGTGAGGCTGAAACAAAGGCGAAAATCAACGATTGAAAGGTCAACATGTCAAAACAGTAAATCACATGTAAACCACACAAAAATGTAAGAAATTAAATCATATTCTATCTGACAAGATCATGACATCATGATCAAGGCCAATTTCATGACCTCTGTTGCATGACTTTTAACTTCTATCCCAAACAATTCTTTCATTAGGAGAAAAGATAAAAACTCATTTTTCGCATCAAAGTTTGAAAATGTGACAATAGGCATGTTGCAGAGAGTCCGGGCAAGGAAGAGTTAACTGAGTCAGTGAGGGCAAGGTCTGTCTGTCACTCAGGAGTTAACACCACCTGAGAGTCCTGTCAGCCTCACTTCCTCTCCTTTCTACTGCCTGCCAATCAACCCGCCAAACCACCAAACCACACGTGTGTGTATATCAGAGTGTGTGTCTGTGATGTTGTTGCATGTATATGTGTGTGGTTTATGTGAATTGAAAATAAAGATAACATGATAATACTATATGTCATGCAAATTAAGTGTGAAATACTCAAAACAATAAAACAATAAAACATTGTAGTTGACGGCAGCTTTTCTGTGGCATTTCTCCTTGTTGTAGCACTGACTGGCATGTGCGATGATATCTTGTCTCAATTCACACGCTGAAAGAATGAAAATCATTTAGTTTTGTGGGAAGAGAATCCACATGCTGCTTCCATCCTAACACACACACACACACACACACACACACACACACACACACACGGTTCATTATCTAAACACTGCAGGGCATGGTTCTCCACTCCCCTCTTCTTCTCTCCCTTTCTGTGTCTGCACCTCTGAGGCCAAGGCAAACACTAGGTGTGTGTGATACACTCATATCTCAACACACACACACACACACACACACATACACGCACACACACATGCATACACACGCACACACACACACACACACACACACACACACACACACACACACACCTCCCTCCTCTTAATATCCCAGATGTGCTGAGACTTTAAGGCAGGTGGTGTGTGTATGTGTGTGTGTTGGGAGTGGTGCAAATCGCATCATATCCTGTCTTCTACATTAATTGTATAAAGAAGTGGTCGTAGCCACTGTGAAGTCACCCATTGGTTTGTGGATTACCGCTTTGAAGCCTCGAGTTTGGCATTTTGGCCGTCTCCGTCCCCAAGTTATCAGCTAGCTAGCTTGGTTAGCAAGGTGCATCCGTAATTCCCATTAACTCTGATATTATTAGCTAGTGAAAAACAGAAACACAAAATGTACTTACGGTAGAGCCTTTTCGTACAACCGAACAAGACATTTTTTGGCGACCAATATGCTACAATTAACTTTCATGAACTGAAAACACACGAGAGTCAAAGATCTACACCAAAAATACGGACAACATCCAAAAACAAGTTTACAGCTATTTAAATCACAGTTCTCAGTGCCATGGATACACATTGCTAAGCCTCTATCCTGATTGACAGGTCGCCGTGGTAGTGACTAGTCAATCAGAAGGTAGTCATTCCCTGATGCCTACCCTGCTTTATCGTGTATTTTTTTTCTTTCAACATTTTATAAATTTTTCATTGCAATTAGAATTTCCAATTGGTTATCTATTAAAGAACAAACTAGACACTGCCTAAAAATAATAGTGTCTTGCCCTTGATGTCATCATTGACCATTAGAACAAGTAGATTCAGCTGGAGGAAGTGCACCAGATTGACAACAAAGAAAAATGGGTTTGAAGACACAGAAAATGGGTCTAAAAAGGCGGAGAGTACAGCTTGTCAGCGGCGCTGTAGCCGTGCAGCTGTGTGGTGTCTCTGTCAGTCGGCTGGTCTCTGTTTCACAGAGAATTCCTCTGTGGCTCTCTAATAGGCTGACAGCCCGGCCTTACAATGCTGACCGGCTATTGGTTCCCTGGGGGCCATGGACCTCCCCCACACTCAGAGATACAGACAGATACAGACACTGCATTTAAGAGTGTGCGTATAGATGTGTGTCTGTGTTTGTGAAAAATACAGAGTCAGTGTACACCTGTCTGTTGTTCTGCTGATCATGTTCAAAAAAATTGTGCATACAAGGAATCTCTTATGAACAGCCGCTCAACACACATTTGTCCCTTCTGTGGAAGTGAAGGTGAAATTCTGAAGCAAAATGGGGAAGAACAAGGCAGGTGAAAGTACTAGGTGTTCTCTGAAGTGGAGAATCTGTCCTGCTTTATGCTGCGGTCACATCCTGTGGGAATTACTGACTTTATTGGAAATGATCATGCACGTGAACTTGATGATGCTCCTGGTCAGCTTTTTAACACTTAGAAACAAATGCATTTGAGTTGTACAACATGACGAACACTGCAGTGTCCTGCCATTGCACTGTAACACATACAACAACATGATAACATTACTTGGTTGCTTTTATTCACTTCCTACAAATGGCACATGGGCAGATCTAAAAGAAGTGCACTGGCAAATTGTCTTGTGCAGCCTGATCTCACAACAAAAATAACAAAGAGAGAATGGCTTTTTTAGACTTTTTTAGAGCTCCTGGTCTATCCACACAGATGTTTTCCCTTATTGTGCCTGATTAGAGCTATTCTCATGACTGTGTGGGCATGTACAGGCTGTATTTGATTGGCATCTGCCTCACTCTCCTTAGTTAGTTTTCTTGCACTACTTTACACTTTTATTGGTTCATTGAGTATGGGGACCCCATGTAATTCCCTGCATAGCTCCACCCAACTACAACCTGAGCAGAGGTCTAATGATCTGAGCTGAACACCTGTGTAGGTGTGTGAAAAGTTTAAAGGCTCTGAACCTCCACACAGGTGTTTTCAGTTAATCTGGCTATTAGACCTCTTCCCAAGACTGTGTGGGTGTGTTTAGATGAATTGATTGACATCTTCCTGTTAGCTTTGTTGCACCTGTTAGGGCAGGAAAACTGACACCTTGATCATTCTTATTGGTAGATGGAAGATTTGTGACCTAATACATTCCCACTAAAGCTCTGGCCCACCTTCAACCTGAGCAGAGGTCTAATCAGACAGAATAACTGAAATCACCTGTGTGGGCGTTCAGAGGCTTTAAATGTATTCCATTGAACCGTCACACCTTCAGGAGGCAAAATTAACCCACGCCGATGTTCGCCGCAAATGTTAACTTTGGTGAGCTGTGACATGCAACTTTGTGCTGTTGATCAATAGCAAACTGTCTTGATAGTGCAAAACAAGACATTTAAAGACATCACCTCGAGAAAGTGGGATGGACATTTTCCACTATTTTCTGACATTATATAGGCCAAATGATTAATCCATAAATCTAGAAAACATTTGGTAGATTAATTGATAATGAAAATAATCGTTAGTTGTGCCCTAATGTTAACAAACAATTTGGTCTTCTAACCACTTGTTTTGGCTACAGGCTCAGCAAAAAGAGGAGACCTGAAACAGTCTAACATCTGTGGATCTGGCTTCACA
Source organism: Sander lucioperca (assembly GCF_008315115.2). Lineage (NCBI taxonomy): Eukaryota > Metazoa > Chordata > Actinopteri > Perciformes > Percidae > Sander > Sander lucioperca. The sequence goes on from NC_050177.1 coordinate 43,279,141, forward strand.
GAAGTTCACGGTTCAGCCCCAGACTGAACTCTCAGACTGTCAACAGGAGTATTCTCCGGGTAAGAGTTTAACCCTCATCGCCACACATGAGCCTGGTAGGCAACAGCCTACTTGTAATCACAATAAACCTGGAGCCACCATCCTTCATAAACAGTTATTTTTGCCCACTGTGAGTAGGATGTAGTAGGATCACCTGACACAGAGTGGAACTTATGAAGGTAACACAACAGTGCAGCAAAAGACGAAGGAGAAGAGGAGCCATTGATCCATTGATTATGTGCTGCTGACAGTAATAGTCTTTAGACAAAATGCAAGCTCTGCACCAGAGGTAGTTAAATTCTGGTACGGATACAGGGCATGAAAGCTACATTCTAACGGCACAATACAATGAATAACAGCTTGAGGCATTTCCAGTACATAGAGCAGTGACAGGAGGGCCGGAGTCATCCCGACGTTAATGAACACAAACAGGAAGCTGGCAGATGGATGGAGAGGTGAAATTAAAGAAGGGAACACAAGGCGCTTAACAATCTCTCCATCATTGTCATGTCATCACTCAATTAAAAGGTTAGGCCATGTTTATTCTTTCTATTAGCAAAATTGGGAAAACATCAACAAGCACTTATTACCAAGACTCACCGCCTGCAGGCAAAGCCACTGCTAATTGTAGTGTGTGTGTGTGTGTGTGTGTGTGTGTGTGTGTGTGTGTGTGAGAGAGAGGATTATATGGAGACAATATTGTTTGATTTTCTATATTTAACATCACAAAGAATGTCACCTTTTAACAACATTTAATTTTAATGTCACAATTCCTTTGATCGGGTGTGTTAATAAGAAAATAAAACGTATTAACCAACTCCAAAGGCACAGCAACTATATGCCATGACAAGGGGAAACAAATTAATGATGTTTTACTCCTTGTGTGACTAATTGATGCCTTCAGATAAGCCTACATTTGTTCATGTAGGACTGGATATCCCTTAAACACCATAGTATCATTATTAAAGGAATAGTTTTGTGGGAAATACGCTTATTTTCATGTTCAAAGGCAAGAAAATCCACCAGCACCTCTAAAGCTTACTACTTGCCCCTTTATATGCCACTTGCAATACAATCTGTACAAAAATGTGTGTAAATCCTCATTTAAAGACCTCATATTATGGTCATTTTCAGGTTCATAATTGTATTTAGAGGTTGTACTAGAATAGGTAATATATACCATATTTGTGTTATACTGCACATTGCTGCAGCTCCGCTTTTCACCCTGTGTTGAGCAGAGATGTTCACAAGTCATTTTTTGGAAGTCCAAGTCAAGTCTCAAGTCTTTGAGGGGCAAGTTCAAGTCAAGTCTCAAGTCTTTTGCTACGAGTCCAAGTCTCCAGTCTCTGGCCATCTGATCTGTCCCTAACACTGTATTGTTAAATCTTATGAATTCAAAGCATGTCCTATAGCTACCATCTATACAGTACAGTATCAAAATCAGTTGTAGGATAACTTTATTGGGTCTACTGCAATGCAATCCGAAGAAACACAAATTAAGAACTGTTTCAATTTCATAACTGTATTTTTCAATATTTTGGTATCTGCACCAAAGAATACATGGCTGGCTGTAAAGTCCAACCTCATCATGCATTACATTTTTCAGTGTTCAAAGTGTGAGGGAAACATCTGTATTGAAAGTTAATACACTGACCATGGTGCAAACATGAGAGAACTGATACTTTCCGTATTGCTATTTAACAACAACCTGGTGAAATATTAACCTAAGTCTGTCACATCATATGGATACAACTATAAAGATAAAATGTGCCTGTTCCCAGCATTAGCACAACACTTTGCGATGGTTAGCTTGTTACCTGTGATGATATATGCTAAATATAATGTCTCTTTCACATTAGCAAGCGACTGACCTATCTGGGTGCGTTTTGAGATACCCGATGAAGTTCGACGTTGTTGATCCGGCATCATTTATCTTGGTGCCACACACCTTGCATGTAGCTGTTCGCTTACTGCCACTGTTTACCAAGTTATTGAAAGCAAAACTAATGACAAAAGGCACAACTCCGGGAGGACTTGGTGTCGCCATCGTCGATGCATTTGTTGATATGTGAGTATGCGCACATAAGGCATAGTGCATGCGTTATGTTGCACATTACGGCAAAGGGCAGGGGACATGCAGCTCGTCATACGTTTCCCCAACATATATGTGCCAATAAAAGAAAATAGAAATACATGAATAAATTTAGCTTTAAAAAGCAATAATTGCATGAAAACAGGTTGTTGACAAGTCTCGAAGCTCGAGTCCGAATCAAGTCTGAAGTCTTTTGGGTTGAGTCGCAAGTCAAGTCTGAAGTCAGCTGTTTGTGCGACTTAAGTGCGACTCGAATCCGAGTCTCAGACTCGAGTCCCCATCTGGTGTTGAGCTCTCCGTTTTAGCTACCAAGTGAGGCATCTGACTTCTATTCACCTCTTCATCTTTGTTGAGAGTCACACATGCACAGTACCTAGGTAAGGACTACTAGACAGTCATAAGCAGAGTATGGCTGGCCCTGACAAGCATGCTAGTGTGATCCAAAACAAACCCGCTTTAGCTGGTAACCTATGGCTTTGGCTCAGCCGTACATGTTCGAACCCGAGTCTGATCCCGAAACAGGCAGAACAACCCCAACCGGCTTCGCAACCTAGACTCGAGCAAGACGTTTCAGAGTGGTAAGTTATTTAAATGTTAACAAATTAGTCTTTCATACGTAATGTTTTTAATTCTGCACTGTCTCCTGGAAATTGCAATACAACCAGTGGTGGAATGTAACGAAGTACAAATACTTTGTTACTGTATTTAAGTACATTTTTTACGTATCTGTACTTTACAAAACGAACCTAGGTGTTATTAACTGTTGTGTACCTACTCTGTCACTCTCTGGGACATGTTTTCATGCTAATCGAATGAGTTTGGAGCTTTAACGGGGCTACCGCGGACCGCTGGTTAGCTTACAATGCTAGTATGTAGGGCATGGGGACACTCAAATTAAATCGCTATTTAATACCACTAAAAAGGCTCAAAACATCACCACACTTTAACGTTAGCATAAATAGGGTCCCTAAATGTGAACCGAAGCATTGACAACGTTGTAAGTGTACAGATAGTTTATTAAAAAGATAATTATAAAGACAGTCACGTTCATGTTTACTTGCGGGAGCCATCTTGAAAACCAGTCATGACTAGTCGAACGCTGTGCAACGTGGAATTCCCATACTGTCTATGGAGATTCCACGTCCATTTACCAATTATGCTAACGTTAAAGTGTGGTGATGTTTTGAGCCTTTTTAGCCACCTTCACTGCCACATGGGTGGCAGTGAAGGTCAGGGGCCTCGACGGACCAGACCCGGGCAGCAGACGCTGGCTCTGGGGACGTGGAATGTCACCTCTCTGTGGGGGAAGGAACCGGAACTTGTGCGGGAGGTGGAGCGCTACCAGTTGGATCTGGTGGGTGTTACCTCTACGCACAGTCTCGGTTCTGGAACCATACTCCTGGATAGGGGTTGGACTCTTTTCTTCTCCGGAGTTGCCCAGGGTGTGAGGCGCCGGGCGGGTGTGGGGATACTCACAAGCCCCCGGCTGAGCGCCGCTAGGTTGGAGTTTACCCCAGTGGACGAGAGGGTCGCCTCCCTACGCCTGCGGGTTGTGGGGGGGAAAACTCTAACTGTTGTTTGTGCGTATGCACCAAACAAGAGCTCGGAGTATTCGGCCTTCTTGGAGACCTTGAATGGAGTCCTGTATGGGGCTCCAGTAGGGGACTCCATAGTTCTGCTGGGGGACTTCAACGCGCACGTGGGCAATGATGGAGACACATGGAGAGGCGTGATTGGGAGGAACGGCCTCCCTGATCTAAACCAGAGTGGTTGTTTGTTGTTGGACTTCTGTGCTAGTCATGGATTGTCTATAACGAACACCATGTTCGAACATAGGGATGCTCATAAGTGTACTTGGTACCAGAGCACCCTAGGCCAAAGGTCAATGATCGATTTTATAATCGTTTCATCTGATCTGAGGCCGTATGTTTTGGACACTCGGGTGAAGAGAGGGGCAGAGCTGTCAACTGATCACCATCTGGTGGTGAGTTGGGTCAGAGGGTGGGGGAAGACTCTGGACAGACCTGGTAAACCCAAACGGGTAGTGCGGGTGAACTGAGAACGTCTGGAGGAGGCCCCTGTCCGACAGACTTTCAACTCACACCTCCGGCGGAGCTTTTCGTGCATCCCTGTGGAGGCTGGGGGCATTGAACCCGAGTGGACAATGTTCAAAGTTTCCATTGCTGAAGCTGCGGCGGGGAGCTGTGGTCTTAGGGTCTTAGGTGCCTCAAGGGGTGGCAACCCACGAACACCGTGGTGGACACCGGTGGTCAGGGAAGCCGTCCGACTGAAGAAGGAGTCTTTCTGGGATATGTTATCCCAGGGGACTCTGGAGGCAGTTGCAAGGTACCGAAGGGCCCGAAGGGCTGCAGCCTCTGCCGTGAAAGAGGCAAATCAGCGGGTGTGGGAGAAGTTCGGAGAAGATATGGAGAAGGACTTTCGGTCGGCACCAAGGTGCTTCTGGAAAACCGTTCGCCACCTCAGGAGGGGGAAGCGGGGAACCATCCAAGCTGTGTACAGTAAGGATGGGACGCTGCTGACCTCAACTGAGGAGGTAATAGGGCGGTGGAAGGAGCACTTTGAGGAACTCCTAAATCCGACTAATACGCCCTCTATGGTAGAGGCAGAGCTGGAGGATGATGGGGGATTGTCGTCAATTTCCCTGGTGGAAGTTGCTGAGGTAGTTAAACAACTCCACAGTGGCAAAGCCCCAGGGATTGATGAGATCCGTCCAGAAATGCTTAAAGCTCTGGGTGTGGAGGGGTTGTCTTGGTTGACACGCCTCTTCAACATTGCGTGGAAGTCGGGAGTATGGGGTGAGGGGGTCCCTTCTCAGGGCCATCCAATCTCTGTACGACCAAAGCGAGAGCTGTGTCCGGGTTCTCGGCAGTAAGTCGGACTCGTTTCAGGTGAGAGTTGGCCTCCGCCAGGGCTGCGCTTTGTCACCAATCCTGTTTGTAGTATTTATGGACAGGATATCGAGGCATAGTCGGGGTGGAGAGGGGTTGCAGTTTGGTGAGCTGGGGATCTCATCGCTGCTTTTTGCAGATGATGTGGTCCTGATGGCATCGTCGGCCTGTGACCTTCAGCACTCACTGGATCGGTTCGCAGCCGAGTGTGAAGCGGCTGGGATGAGGATCAGCACCTCTAAATCTGAGGCCATGGTTCTCAGCAGGAAACCGATGGAGTGCCTTCTCCAGGTAGGGAATGAGTCTTTACCCCAAGTGAAGGAGTTCAAGTACCTTGGAGTCTTGTTCGCGAGTGAGGGAACAATGGAGCGGGAGATTGGTCGGAGAATCGGCGCAGCAGGTGCGGTATTACACTCAATTTATCGCACCGTTGTGACGAAACGAGAGCTGAGGCAGAAGGCAAAGCTCTCAATCTACCGGTCAGTTTTCGTTCCTACCCTCACCTATGGTCATGAAGGCTGGGTCATGACCGAAAGAACGAGATCCAGGGTACAAGCGGCCGAAATGGGTTTCCTCAGGAGGGTGGCTGGCGTCTCCCTTAGAGATAGGGTGAGAAGCTCAGTCATCCGTGAGGAGCTCGGAGTAGAGCCGCTGCTCCTTCGCGTCGAAAGGAGCCAGTTGAGGTGGTTCGGGCATCTGGTAAGGATGCCCCCTGGGCGCCTCCCTAGGGAGGTTTTCCAGGCACGTCCAGCTGGGAGGAGGCCTCGGGGAAGACTCAGGACTAGGTGGAGGGATTATATCTCCAACCTGGCCTGGGAACGCCTCGGGATCCCCCAGTCGGAGCTGGTTAATGTGGCTCGGGAAAGGGAAGTTTGGGGTCCCCTGCTGGAGCTGCTACCCCCACGACCCGTTACCGGATAAGCGGAAGAAGATGGATGGATGGATGGATGGATGGATGGACATTAAGAGAATAAATCGTTATGCAAGTACTTTTACTTTTAATACTTAAAGTTCATTTAAAATCATCAGGTACTTTTTACTTTTACTTAAGTATGGTTGTCATTGTTGTACTTCTACTTTTACTAAAATAAATATATCTCTGGTTATTTGTACTATTACTTAAGTACTGAGATTCAGTACGTCCTCCACCACTGGATACAGCTATCTGAATTCTTCGGGCTTCTGTTCTAACTAGCTTGATTTGAAGGCGTGCCACACTAGCAGCTAGGCGAGTATTATAACTGTGTACAGTGTATTGCAAAGTGACGCAAAATGACACGCGTTTGTCACAGAAGTAAAGGCCGGACTACAATAGAGCTGTTTCAAGCAGTTTGTGAACAGTGTTTTCTGTTGGAGATGGTAAGTCCCTTTGGGGTGGACTTTGGGCTTTTTCACTTTGTAAACTTGCACAAAAAAGATATATAACACAATAAAGGAAAGTGAAAAAGCCAAAAAGCATAATATGAGCACTTTAAGTCACTGTCACACATGCACTGCAACCTGAACTTATCTAGACATTACGCGAAGGAGCTGTATGTGAGAATGCAAAGCTTAGTAAAGACTTTACCCTGCCTGCTACCTAGTACAAAGTCTGTAAAATGTCTGATTGAGGCCAATGTGTGAATAGAGCAGGTCACTGTCCAGAGAATTCACAGTAAGTGAGAGGGCGTATTAATGACGTTTTTCTATCATGCAGCTGGCTCGATGGCCTACTGGAAGAATAAAAAAGTCCGAGGGTGAGGAAGAAGGGTCATTTGAAGACAGAAAAAAAAGGTCTAACTAGAGAGACTACTAAAGAGATTAGGTAATTTCAGTCAGTGAGGGCTGATGCTGAAATCAATCAATCAATTAGACAAATTCAAAGCACGGCGAGAGACTTGTTTATGGCCAAATAACAAACCAGCTATGTGACTGCAGTGCAATCTGCATGTCCTGCCTCTTGCACGCTTTGGCCAGCACCACCCTTCATCTAAGCCAAACAGAGTATTGTGTGAAGTGAGAACACATCTGACATGGACAATCTCCTGTTGTGTGCTACATGTGAGAAAGGGAAACTTCGGACGGCGAATCAGGTGAAGGGAATAAGTGTATTTCCCAATATGTAGAACTATTTTTTTAGGAGTGCCAACAGCAGTTAGAATACTCCTTTCAGTCAAAGCAGACTCAGACATCAGAGTTCACAACTATAATTAGAAGCAGTTTGTAGGTCTATGTCTGTGTACAGTATGTGTGCCTGTGTGACCACATCAACACGATAAGCAGGATAAAACACCTCAGCCCGTCTGTGCCTCTGAGTCATAGTCCATCTTCTTTCTGTCTTTCTGTCCCCTTCTCCTCTGCCCATCTGCTGTCTGCTTAACTCGTCTTGTAGGGTCCAGATAGGCATCTCCCCCACATATCAGACAGGACACACACACACACAGCACAGACCGCAGAGCAAGTGAGCGTATGCCTCGGTATGAGAGTGTGTGGGTGCACATAAAGTTATGTATGATTGAATCTCAGCAAATGAGATAAGGTTGGTGCTGTGATGGTGTTTTTTTTGTGAAGGTGCGAGAGTGTGTGTTGTGGCAGTTGTGCGTGCCCACGGTCTGCAAGCACCTAGTACATAACGTGTGTGAGAAAAGCAGGAAGCAAACTACTCTGCAGCGCGATGGTGGCGATAAGGGTGTGTGTGTGTGTGTGTGTGTGTCACCAGGGAGGTGGGATGGGGTTCAGTGGTAGGACACGCTTGTCCATGCTGGTATTCGTGAGAGGCTCCAAAATACCAGAGCGGGATGGGAGGAGGGAGGTGGTGGAGAGTTGTGGCAAGGAAAACCTGGTACTTTATCTCTTCAAGCAGAAATGAAGTACACTGGTACAAAACAAAGCAATTACATGTCTTGTGTGCTCTGAGCAGCATGCTTAAAGGTCTCTACACCCTGCAGGGAGATGAGTTCATATGGCATGTGTGTTACTGTAATCCACTCAAGCTTTGTTCATACTTGTACATGCTTCTATACATACCACAATTGGGTCCCTGCACCAATTAGAGTTTTCCAACAAAACTTCAGGACCATCAAAAGGTAAGGAGACAAGTCACAGGATATAATTGACAAATTATCAGCTCTGAAAGAGAACTGGTGTCTTAATAGTGGCCTGATATTCTTAACATGGCTTTCAAATTCATTTGTACAAACGTGTAGAAATCAAACCTATTATTCCCACAATTTGTGGTTGTAACTTGTTTTTTGGATAGTTTTGCTAAATCATATGTGGTTGTGCACTGTAGGCGACGGGGTGCGTTTTGTTTTTTCCGCGACTGGTGAACTGGCTGATGAACAACTCTTTTCTTTTGGTTTTGTATTTTTAAGTATAGTTTAGGTAATATTATAGAGCCAAGATGAAACCGACAGAAGGGCGGGACTCGGAGGTAAAAGTCGCAATTATAAATCCGTCTGCCACTTCAGCACCACGGACAGCACCATGCATTTATCAATACACTGCACAGTTAGGCTACTGATATTTCAGAGCCATGGTTTCTGTTTTCATGAGTCAGCAGTATTAGGGCTGTGTGTGTGTGTGTGTGTGTGTGTGTGTGTGTGTGTGTGTGTGTGTGCAGACTGCAGCAGGTGTCAGCAGTGACAGGGGGGAATGTCTGAGCAGACTTTGGCTCCGAGCTGAAGTGTGAAGTGACACTCGGTACTAACACTCTCAACCTAATTGCTGTTGCTCGCAGCTGTTCTTCAACAAGACACACACATGCAGTATACACACCCTGTGTATGTTAATGAAAATGGTGCAATCTCATATATAGTTAAGCAAAGAATGCACAGAGAGCAGGTCCAGTTTGGAGATTTGCTGTGTGCTCCAGTTGGAAGAGAGGCAATGGAACCACAGTTTGTGCCATTTTTCATTTAGTGCACCTGCTCAGACCAGAGGTAGGGCATTGTTTAATGTGATGTGATTTTACATGAGCATGAGGTGCATATCACACTGATCTGATGTAACCTAAAACTGACTGACGAGCTCCACCAAACTGTCAGTCCCTTAATGCTAAATTCACACTACAGGACCTTCGAAGTTGTCAGATCACTGCTACACAACTTGCTGTCTTGTGATCGGGACTCTTGAAGTTGTTGTGGTTTTCACACTACATGACTGTAGTCATTGGACACGCTACAAGATCTTTCACCAGGAGGAATCCCGGATGTGTATATCTGGTCTCCAAACAATGTTTTGTCATCAAAACACACGCAAGAAGTGACACGTAGTGACGTAATATCATGCCCGAGACAGTTTTTTTTGGGTTAGAGTGTGTTGTCGTTTCCATAAGTCTTTACTATTAATAGCCTGTTTCCTCTAGGTGCAACAACAACTTTAGTCAGTTTGCCCTCCCCTAGGTCCCCCCTCAACCCATGTCTTGCACTCACTCTCATTGGCTGTAGCTCATCGACAGACTCCCCGACAGGTCCAGATATTTAGTCCGCTAGATATCTGGAATAGCCTCTCATCTCGTGTCTTTAAGCAGTTGACTCAGTTGGCACCGATTTGCGAGCCCCGAACCAACACCAATTTGCCTCTGATCTGGGGCATTTGACGAGGAGCTCCAAAAACTGCTGGTGAGTGGAAAATCAGGACGCATCGATCTAACACTGAAATGGCAGCTGACAGCAGTAGAGAAAGGAACAGTAAAACATTTGACAGCAAAAAGATGATTGGCTCACAGAGCAAAATCTGATTGGTGGAGAGAATAAATAAAGTAGGCATGAAAGAAAGTCATTTGTCATTGAACTTTAAGGTTCATGTACACCAGCCATGATTACCAAAATTGTGCCTTCACACACAGCACACCTGACCTTGAATCAAGAAAACCAAACCCAGAAATACACATCAGACCCACAAAGACAGACACACATGCTTACAGCTAAACACACACACATTGCACAGGAAGAGAGTGATGAGGCGTCTGACAGGACTAAACAAAAGCTGTGCCCCTGAACAAACACGCAAACACAATGAGCATTGAGTGAGCTGAACATGCACGCACGCACACACGCATGCACCCACCCGCACAAACACACAAACACAGTAGCTCCAACGTAAAGTCAGCTTATCTGAAAAACTGTTTATGTGGGAATCTGTGCATTTGGCTTTTAAACCCAAAGCATATCCTTCCTTGTTCCAACTTCTTCTAAAGAGCAAGCTATGGAGTGTGGAGTGTGTGTGTGTGTGTGTGTGTGTGTGTGTGTGTGTGTGTGTGTGTGTGTGTGTGTTTGCCATAATCGCTTGCTGAGATGTGTGGATATGTGTGTGTGTGTGTGTGTGTGTGTTTGTGTTTGCCATAATCACCAAGACCGTGTGTGTGTGTGTGTGTGTGTGTGTGTGTGTGTGTGTGTGAGTGAGAGAGAGAGAGAAAGAGAGAGTAGCTGATTCATTATTTTGACGATGAATATGAAAACAAAGTTAACTGTTTAATGCATGTTGAGATAGGGGTAAGTGTGTGTGTGTGTGTGTGTGTGTGTGTGTGTGTGTGTGTATGTGTGTGTGCCAATTTGTCGTACATGTTTTCATATACTTTTAATGCTGCCTGTTTGCAGTAAAAATAAAGTTTTCAATCACTCGCACACGTTCACACACTGAAGCACAATCCAAAACACTAGGGGCTCCTCATATTCAAGCCAAATTATTGAGTGTGATATCCATCTGCCGGCGTGTGGCACTGGGAGGTGAAAGAGAAGCCGAACAGAGGGATGAACGGGGGGCGAAAGGTAAATATTTGGTCTAGTTAAAGTGCTGGTGTTTACGTTAAAAGTAGCGATGCTGTTTGTTTGAAGCCTCTCTCCCCTTCCAGTGTGTAAACTTGGCTACCAGATAAAGACTCTGCACTGCTCGCCTTCCAGAGATGAAGAGAAAGCAAGTGAGGGAAGGATAACAAAATAAACACAAAACAAATGGAGTGCTTTTCCAGCGGCTCCTATCTTTATCAGAAACATTTACTGTACCGTGGCACAACAAATAATGAAGTGACAAGTGAGCAAAACATAAATAGCACTGCTGCAGACCCACACGGAAGACAAATACTGATAAAGAGATCAGCTGAAGAAAATATGGAATCCCCACGGGCATTCAGCACCACGTCTGAATCATTCTGTAAAAATATGTGTTTTGGCCATGAGAGAAATGCAGGAAAAGGTGGTAAAATGAGGCGTTAGTGGAAAGAAAAATCTGAGGGGATAGATGAGGACAGAAACATGCAGACAGGGGAGAAAGAGAGGCAAAGAGACAGAGATGCAAAGATAGAGAGCAGGCCAGAAAATTGAGAGGTTCAGTCAGGCCAAAGATGGAGCGATACCTCCGCCAATAAGGTCCAGAGTGTGAAAGAAAGAGTCTTTTCTGTGGAGTTCAGAGCGGCTGTCAATCCAAAAGAGTCCATGATCCAACAGAATATTTATTTAGCTAATTGAATAAAAAGAGGGAGAGGAGGAGGAGATGCGTGGAGGGATGGAGGGCAGTTTCTATTTGTACCAGGGCTGCAGTATATAATTAAATTGCAAGTGTACAAATATATTCTGCATATCTAGTATGAACCCTGATAAAAAATACAAAAAACAACAACCTTTTTAAAGCAATCACTTTTCGTTTGTGTAGGCCTGCATTTGTGGTTGCTTCCAAATTAAAGCCACAATAAGGGCGCTGTCACATCTATAGTTCGTGGACTCGGTGCGATTAGGGGATTAAGTTGCAACATAGTTGTATTTATCATTTGGTACAGTTTGCTTTCACACTGCACTTTGTCAAACGCACCAAACACGATCTAAACACGATCTAAACGGTCGCTTGTTTATTGGACAGAATATCTGAAACTCGCCGAAAGTTTTGGTCACAGAAATAATGGAGCAACAACGTCTCGGGTTTTCTGGTTCTGCTTTAGTGTTTCTAATATTTTAGAAGAAGGCAAACAACGTGAGCAGCTGACAGACAGCGAGTGAAAGAGAGAGACGATGTGTTGTCACACAGACGACCAGCGACGTATGGTCAGGACAGGTTGTGGATCTGAAAGTCATCATCCCTTAAATCATATATAAGTCCGTAAATTGTGTGCAAGATTGAAATTGCAAGCTAGTAAATGCATTGTTTTTGGTCCACTTCCTGTATTTGAGTCGGATCGCGTACTCACCTGAATTTAACCAAACTCTATTTCACTTGGAAATGAACTGAGAGTTTGTGTGTTCCGCACCAGAGTCGGGATGAGCTTTCACACCAGCCCAAACGAACCGGACTATGCGACCAAATGCTCCAGGGTTCGTTTTAAACGGCCCAAACGAGGTAGGTGTGAAAGCAACCTAAAAACATTGTTCCTCAAATAAAGTCCACCTAGATATTTTACATTTTTCAAAAGATAGCAATAGAGTTGACATTCAGCTCCAACAAATATGGACGCAGGAGCTACCACAGTTATGAATCTCAGCAGCTCTTACACCCTTTATTCCAACATGGGTCTTACTTTTGTATCTTTACTACTGATAATATTGTAAGCACCAATGTTATTCCTGAGATCTGGGAACATGATGACATTGTTACCCTTATTGGACAGGAAAACTTCAATTTACCAATTGACCTGCTACAATGTACAATGTTAGCATGACAGATAAAAACAATGTTCAAAACTATCTGAGATTGGGTTGGGGAACAGGAAATGAAATTTCACCATGCTTATGTGGTGTATTTACAATAAGTGAACTGTTGTGAACCCACCTTTGAATATACTCACGTGAAAAGAAATGAAAGAAAATACATAATACAAACAATTCTTTTAATTATTTGAACATTGCCTATGCAAACGTTGTGGACCACCACACTGCTTTGACACTGTGCATCAGTGGGCGCAGTGGGACCTTGCAGCTGCCCTATCTTGCACCGATGCAGCGCAAAGCCTGCCGCAAGTGTCTTTGCTAGCTGCAGGACCGACTCAGTTGTCAATTTCCCATGCAGCGCCCACGTCGTTTAAATAGCAAATGCACCTGCGCCCATCTGTGTGCCCATGGGCATGCTGGTCTTACAGGGAGGTGTGTTCAAGTGCATTCTTGGTGTATTGCTATCTTGAGGCAGTGGAAAGTGATCGCACCATTGACCAACAAAAACCTGGTCTAAAGTCAATAGTGCAGCATTTCATTGTTATTTTAACAGCGCATTAGTAAAATGCGCCTCGGCTCGTGCACAGCGCGCGCACACTACGCTTGTTACACACACAGGGACACGCAGCAGCACACAGACATGCAAAAGATTAAAAAATATATATATATTACAATGTGAAATAGTATTATATGATCTGCTCGCGCGCTTTCACTTCACGCACGAGCAGATCAGTTTCTTCTCCTGAAAATCTCTCCTTATCAAATCCGCCATCATAATAGCAATACGCCAAGGTACAAACGCGCCTGGCTTTAAAGGGAATGGGAGATGACACTCTGATTGGTTTATTGCATGTTACGCCCAAAACACACCTATGATTAATTAAGACGCTAAGTACAACCCTTTTGAACCGTGCGCCTGGCGCATGGACCCTTTTTAAACTTTTTAAACTAGCAAAATTGGATTCCTACATGCCCTAAATGCACCTGCGCCAGGTGCTTCACGCCGTGCGGTTAGATTGTTAAAATAGGGCCGTGCACTGAACCCAAAGATAAAGCGAGATATCTTGTGTGTGTGGATATATTTCTGATGCTCATCAATGCAGTAACAATGGATGTTTTCTTCCTTCATCTGGTGAATTTCCAGACTGCTATATGATTTAGTGTGGGTGAGTATGCGCTTTAATCCTAAGGGTGCCCAGAGTTCAGTATTCTCCACATTTCGTCTTTTGACAAAGAAAAAAGATATAAAAAAGAATGTCTATGTTTTCTCATATTTTGCAAGATATACAAAAAAAGATGAAAAACAGACATATAAATTAAGTCTTTGTGGGTGTTGTGTGTGCACATCTTGGAGTGAGTTTAGAAACTTTTTAAATGGGCAGCAGACAGGGGCACGGTGTCTTATTGTGGTATTTTTTGTCTCTTTGTGGACCTCTTTGTGGTTGTTTTGCATCTCTTTTTGGTCATGTTGGTTTGTGGTTAATATCATTGTTTCCTTTATAGATACTTAAAACTTTCTGATAGATGTTTACTACAAATGTAACTACAAAAAGCTCCGTACTTTAGCATCTTATTTTTGACTAATGTTCAAGTTGAGCATATTTTAGGACAATAAGAAGACAATGTTCAGAGAGACTTTGGTAAGGAAATCAACCGAAAACAATAACAGTGAGAGGGACATGTCCCTCCCCCTGCATCCCCAGTGGAAATCAGGCCCTCAGCCTTAGTACCCACACATGTATTCTGCTCACTTGTAGCTGGCATAGTTCCTGAAACCGCACTCTCTTTCACACACTCCCAAAGCAAATCCACAGAATCTTGCAATGATCTCTCAAAGATTCTCCGCAAAAAACAGCACAGCTCAAAAAGCTGCTCCTGTGTTTTCAATACACCACACTCAATATATTCACATTTATTTCAGGGATAAGTGTAATACATACTGTCAATCAAGAATGCAATATTAAAAATTCACACACCACACAAAAGTCTATTAAGAATTCCATTAATTCAGCTTAGTATTCAGTCAATACAAGATCACCCAAAATGAACTAGCAGCCTGTACTTAAACCTTTATTGGAGGCTCTTTGATGCTGATGTATTTTGGTTGGGAATTAGTTTTCCTCCCCCTTTGACAGTGTCGACCAGCTAAACAAGACCCAGCTGTACAAGCCTGTGATTACATCTCATCTCCCCACTGTTTGCCCCAAATACCCCCGCAGAAGACGTGCTGCTCCCTTCATCAGCAAATAAGAGCAGGGTTGCATGCAGTCAAACCAAAGTCTCTCGGATCAAGCAGGCTTGTTTTCTGGACATGCATTGGTGTGTGGAATATCAGTAGTGCTTGTGTATATGTGCCAAACACCATATTTATAGACGAAAAGGTGTGCAGAGAGGGTGGTTCTGTCAGCATGGTTGTGTGTTACGTAAAAAAGAAAGACACACAGTGAGAGAGATTCAAGCTGGTGTCAGAGCGGCTCACTGTATATACACACAGGCCATGACAGTGCATGAAAAAAGCAAAGAGAAAAAGAGAGTGCTCCAACTTTCACCCTGAGTGAGCCTACACATTCTCCAGATAGTTGGGTGGCTCATATGAAAGGCACTCGCTTGGCGGGGCAGCACGCTGATTCAGCTGCAGGTTATTGTTAAGACGCTTTTTTACAGTGAAAATATTATGATACATCTGCACATATTTAGCTCTCGGCCATTCACACACTCACGCAGACACCAGCCTTTAGAGACATAGAAGCACACATATGAAAAACACACTTCACATGTCTGAAAGTCAAAGAGAGGAGTATTGGAGTGCTGTCAGACGTGCTAAAATGTGGGTGGGCGCTCAAAGCAATAAAAATGCTATCTGCACGTCATCATCAGCCCATCGGACCCCGGGGGAGGCTTATTGATCAATGTGGCGGCTAATCCGAAACGGACTAACCCTTGGCGATTCCCTTCCTTCCTCAACTCAGCCTTTTCTCTTCCTAACCACGCGCGTCAAAGCCTTTTGTTATCCCAAAAAAACCTAACAAATGTTTCTCACTAAATTTTCAATACCAGTTTTAATGTTTCTGGCGGGTATGTTTGTTGGTAATAAGAAAGGACCAGGAGTTCTTTGAAGTGCACTTCACACATCAGCTACTCTCTCTTTCTCTCACACACACACACACACACACACACACACACACACACACACACACACACACACACACACACACACACACATCCTTGAATTGCTAAACATGTGAGGACAGTCTGTTGACTTATATTGTCTCTTTCACCCCTAGATTTGACATGACAGCATGCCAGCACTGACCTGAAACCTTACTTTTACCTTGTTTTAACCTAAATTCAGCTGCAATTCCTAAAAATAGCTCCTTGACTGATGTGGTCTTGGCAAAATTCACCATAATTGACCACTTTCTGGTTTCTGGGGATGCTTGGCCCCCACGGAAGAATGAAAAATCTTGTATAAACCACAAACACACAGCCCTTTGGGAGCAGTGAGAGCTCAGTAAGCAGGGAAAAAAGAGAATCTTTGCAACATCCAAGCATCATAATATAATGACACACTTCATTGCACCTACTGGAACTGTATATGGCGCGAGACCTCAGGATAACCCCGCATGACCCTCTAGGCCTTCGGACTGAGGCGCCATCAAAACAAGGCCTCACCAGTCGCCTCTCTCCTCTTTCTCTTCTCTTGTTATTTGTTCAGTATGTAGTACAAATTTCCCCGTGTTGCAGGCATATAGGGATCAGTGCAGCGAACTGTGCCCAACCTCAACTTACCTTATGGAGCTCGTTACAATGCCACAGAGTTCAGGCCTGACAGATCCAATAACCCCTCCACTGTCGTTCAGGGGAGAAATTGCTCCGAGCGATGTGCGCCGAAAAACGCCCCGCGCCTCACCTCGCGTTTAAAGTTATGATCCTTATCGTAATTAATTCAATAAAGCGGTAATGTGCTGCAAACCCGGCACCCCCCTGCCTTATCCAGTGTGCAGGGGGATATAGACTTTCAGGTCCGGACTCTCTCACTGACTTCAGTGTCGAAGGTAATAGGGAGCAGACAGGAGTTAGACAGTGATATGTCTGCACCGGTGCGAGTAAAGAGGCCTAATCGAATTTGTTTTAGACTTTAAAAAGATACTTTCAGGGGTTTGTGTTAATAACCTAATAACAATAAGAAATAGAAAGCTGATCCAAGGTCAACAGTGGAAGGAGGCCATTTTTAATTTGAAAAACTGGAGTGGGCTCCAAATAATTGGCTACCATCCTGTAGATGGATACACACAATGGCTTCCAGGGTTGCCACAACATCACAGGGCTGATGGGACATAAAGTCACTTGTGAAGGAGACCCACAGACCAACAATAATAGAAATAAACAAACAGAATGTAGAATAAGTCAGGAAGCTTAAATTAAAAAAAACGTGAAAGTTAGAAAGGAATTAAAGAATAAAAAAAAAAAAATGTATTGATATTAAAAAAATATTAGAGAGACTAAACAAATCCAAACAGTTGTATACGTAGGTTTTGGTTTAGTTATGTCAAAACTTTAATCTAAACTGCTGTTAAGAGTGACATCCCGTGCAGAGACACATTATCTGGAATAATATCAATATTATCAGTAAAAACAGAGAGCATGTCATCACAACATTTTAGAGTAATTGGGAACGTGACCTGGCTTTAGATGAAAAATAATTCTGTGTATTGTTTTACTCAAGCCTTAATTATTTCAACAGACTTCTGGAGATTGAAACGCTGATTAGATGAGAGTTGTTACACACTGCAAGTCAGCATGTGTGTGAATGTGTATTGGTTGTTTGAGTTGATTATATGCTTCTATCTGTGTAAGTATTTATGCAGGAGATGCTCTTAAGTAACTGATTTTATTACTATTTAATATCAGTAACGATCGTAAAAACATTCCTGCTATTGGTTTTACAACATTCTGCTGATCAACAGTTAGTGGTGGCAATGTGCCAGGAAAAGGTAGCAATGCGTCAACAAGAGGCTATCCTCCAAAGAAAATCAGCAGCATCAGTTGTTTCAGGAAGTGCCCCAAAATAACATTATTTACATATGGAGGAGGTCATGGTGGATGGATGGGTCAAAACAATATTGGACTTCCACAGGGACAACAAACATCTTTTGCATAATTTAAAATATTGTAAAAATTGGGTATGCAAAGGAAATGCATTCAACGTGTTTGTTAGAAACATGTGTTTTGTTGAGTTTTATTTGTTTACAAGAAAAGTTAGAGACCCTAAAGCTTTAAGTTCAAGGTCTCTAGTCTCTCGCTAGCTCTCTTAATCCCTACCTTATTGAGTTTATTGATACACAATTTCTCTCTTTATCTTGCTATGTAGCGTTTCCCATAACTGACTACATAATTTGTTTTAAATATCTATAAACATAAAAAGTCAAAAAAATGTATTTGGCAACCAGAGCTTGTTTACTGTGTGAACGAAGCATACATGCAAGGTCTGTGTTTGACCAGTGAGCGACGTTCAACACTGGAAAATCTGGAACTATGGATCTAAATTTAGACCGTGGTTCCTCCGGTCAAAATACAGGTAATATTTGTTTATACTTGGCAGCTTCAAGGTGTATAACAGTGAGAATATGGGGAAGGGCATTTCTGCAAAAAAGCAAACATTCTCAGCATTCGTGCCTTACTCATGACAAATAACTTTAATAAAAAAAAAGATGGGGAAAAAAGTGTTGAAACAACAGTGTAGCTGGATCACCTTAGAAAACAGGAAAACTGGAACACTTATAGCCGGCTAATAAGCAGAGGTATCCAATGCCTTCAGGCAATGAGCGCTAAGTCGTATCTCCGGTTACATTTTCAGAGGAAGAAATGTTGTAAGTAGATGTTACTGGCACAGAGAGAAAAGTTGGTGCGGACGCATTTACCTTAAGTTTAATGTTATGAAATTCATATGCTATGTTTAAATTAATTTCCTGGTAATCCACTCTTGCACTAAAAGATGATTGTGAGGTGATTGTAAAGTGAGCTCAATGCAAATTGAAGTTGGCTAGAATTGAATCAAATATTGGTCACAAGTTCAATGATTTGGGGAGAAATATGGGGGTAGGGAGGTATGAAGAAGGGTTTTAGTGGGTGGCAGTGGAGGGGCCGTGGACAGCTCCTCAGTCAGCTCAGGATATTTGACCACCGTTTGCACCCACCCGCCATTCCACACTCCCCCGTTCTCCTCCCCTCTCCTCTCTGAGTCCCCCCTCAGATTGATTAAATTGGATCAAGATGACACCAATAATTGGCTCAAGCTGGGGCACAGACCCAACGATCCATATCTAACTCCTTTTGTTGCGATGGTGTCCCTTTTCCCGCGCCGCGCTCCATTTGGAACGGTTTACCTTGGCTCCGTCACAAGCGTTTTAGCCCAATCCCCCGCGGAACACAACAGCCCACTGACATCATGAGAGCGACGGAAAGGTTACATTTTTCGCAGATGTCTGGGCAATTATCGGCGTGCTGGCTTTTTATGGTCACCCGATTCATCCCTTTTGTTCAATATCCCCAGGGGACAGAGAGAGAAAGAGCGGATGAGGTGCTTTGGTGTGAAATGTTTCCGTTTGATATTAATATCCATGACCTTTTTTTTTTGGGGGGGTGGGGGGGGGGGGGATAGATTGAGAACTTCAGGAGATGATTTGTCTACAAAAGGAAATTGTAAATGGGACACCTTACAGAGAGAGTATACTTTTGGCAAGGTAAAAAGGACACAAATATTATCTGCATTCTTTTAATATCCAGGAAAATTCACTTCTAGTGCAGAAAATAGGTAGGTCAGAGAAGGCTGCAGCACTCTGGTTCATTCCCTCTGCAAGGCTGATTTATTTTTTTATGGTGATGGCAAGCAAAATGTTTGAAGCGCTAATGAATTTAAAGTAAATTGTTACAAAGAGCAGCAACATGAGCATAGAAAAGCTTAATCAGAAACAATATACACCTCACAGCTCCGGCTAGTGACCTACCGTTGCCTGCTAAATAGGTCTGACATGTTTGTTATGCTTAGAAATTCCTAACTACTGGAATCTACTCTCACCTTCAGGTTGCTGATTTTCCTGGCCACTGCATTGCCTTGGCCCTGTTACTTTTACATCCTTAAAAGGCACATAAATACCTTAAGAAATTTGTGATTTTTTTTATATCTGGAGCATCATATATCAAACCATCCAGTGCTTTCATAGAAATGAGGCGTTACATGTAATCTAGGGCACTGGGAACAGTTAAATCTGGTAAATGGTGCAGGTTATCAGAGCACAATCAGAGCCCCGTACACCGCCCTCGGCTGATGCATTCAATTAGGCACTTTATCTAATGCTCTAACTCACCCTTATAGGCCGAGGTGATCCGGCTGTGCCGGAGATGGGGACAAAAACCTGACCTGTCACATCTGATTGAAGCAAAGCCTTGTGGATCCCATCGCTTCGTCACCAAGGTTACTAATCAGATTTACATCCAGTATAGGCGCATGCAGGATTTCCTGATCAAACGCTGCAACCTGGCCCCTCCTCCCGGCCCGGGCCCATTATCTAACATGTTTTCTATGTGCCCGGGTCAAGCAGAGTGTAAAGCTCAGGGAGAAACACTATACCTGTCTTTCGGAGCAGGCTGGAGGTAGAGCCACCGACAGGTTAAAAAGGAAAGGAATTGATCTCAGGAGGGTCAAAGTCAGGACTCAACTCACATCGAAGGAAAAATCCAAATAACACTGGAAAATATTAAGAGCTCTATCAATCTTGACATTTCTGAAACACTAGAAGATTGTTATTACAGTAACTGCTTCAGATGCCGCTTAATTGGATTTACCTTCATCTATTTATTCCTATCAGTTATGTGTATGAGTGTCCTGGTGATATACACACCAATTTCCAAAAAATCGTCTAAGTTATATTTTTCTGTCTCAGACATAAGCAAAACAGTTTTTTGTAAATATCGCTCACTAAAAGATGATTACAGAGGTGGTAGCCCGGGTTTAAACCAATCAAAGAAGGCTGCAGTAATGCTTTGAGTCACTGTGGAGCCAATCACATGGTCCCTTGTTTATTGACACAGAGCTGACTTTTGAACCCAGCCTGTGCCTGCCAAGAGGTATGGTATTAGTCATGGTAACTTGGTGTGTGTGTGTGTGTGTGTGTGTGTGTGTGTGTGTGTGCAAGTGAGTATAAGGTATGTGTGCGTGTGCGTGTGTGTGTGTGTGTGTGTGTGTGTGTGTGTGTGTGTGTGAATGGGAGATATTTGGCTGCAGCTGAGTGAGTATAAGATACAATACGTTTGTGTGTGTGTGTGTGTGTGTGTGTGTGTGTGTGTGTGTGTGTATGTGTGTATGTGTGTGTGTGTGTGTGTGTGTGTGTGTGTGTGTGTGTGTGTGTGTGTGTGTGTATGTGTGTATGGGAGATATTTGGCCGCAGCTGAGCCTCCTTCAACAGCAGCCAAAGCCAATACCTGTCTAATTGTCCAGATCATGGGAATCAGTGGAGGTGTAAACACACAGAAACAAAATTATCAAAAGATAAACAGGGGGAGGGCCAACTATCTGCAGCAGAATCAGTTATGCGCTTTGTGCTTTCTTACTGAGAGTAAGAGGAGAAGATCAATACCACTAATGTCTGTACTCTAAATATGAATCTACCGCTTGCAGGTGGTAAGCTCAGATAAGCATAAATACTGGAAACGCGGAAAAAGCTTCCCTGGTTCTATCCAAATGTAACAAAAACTAAAGGGTAACTACACCTTCAAATTCGGCAAGAACCATCCCTCCCAGCGTATTTTTAAAAAAATGCAACCGAGGAGTGAGGGAGCAGCTGATGTGACTCAGGCAGAAATCTCATCTAACTCTCGGCAAAAAAGTGAATAAGTACGTATGTGTGTTCAGATGACAGGATATCAGTGTATGCGAGTTGGAAAGTGAACATAGGAGGCACATGCCTACTGATTTGTTTTCCACCAAAACAGTTGGATAGCAGAGGTGAAGAGGTAAAGGTAGAGGTGAGGTATGGCTCCATTTCTGCCAGATGTTGCAGTACTGGGTGTAAACTGAAGGGGAGGGGGTAGTGAGCACGAGAAAGGCTGCCTATATTACCAATGACAGATGTGACGTGCCTAAAACACTTCCGTTGTTTTGAAAGCTCACTCCACATGGACTCACAAGTTTGTACAGCGGACCTATGCTGCTGGGCTGCCTGGGTGTTGAGGGCGATGACATTACTAGCATCCGCCAAAGAAACAGCGGCATGGAGAGCAAGAAAGAGGAAATTAAAATGCTGCTTAAGTGACCAAGAGACTTCAGAGACTTTGAAAAGCAGGATGAAGTCTGATCATGGAAAAAAGTGTGAGAGAAGGGGACAAAGTGTTGACATAGAATAGAAGACAGAGACAGAGACAGAGAGTGGTGAGTGGTGAGGGTTAGGCTGATTCTATTTCACTTAATGTAACCATGGAGGGCTGGGAGCCCCAGTGCTGCGCGCTCTGGGCTCTTTAATGTAAATAGCTGTCGCTGCCCCAACTCTCAGGCACATGTGAATGCGCCTTAACCGTGTTATATGACTCTGTCTAACCAAACAGCACTCACTGACACAAAAATTCCTGCTCAGGCTCTTTTCCCATCACTGGAGTGAGACAGGGGGCGGGGGGGAGAGGGGAGACGGACAGAGAGACAGAATGAGAGAGAGAAAGATATCAGGGGCGGTGAGAGAGGAAACATTTCTTTCGCATGAGGCAAAATACAATTACCAGCGAGACATACTTCTCTAAGACAGAAAAAAAAACTATTTATGGATGGAGAAAAAAGGAAGTAGAGATCTCCTGGAGTGAAAAGTTCATGATCTCTTCAGAAATGTCCTCTGCATGGAGTTCAGTTGTCTCTCGGGGACCTGAAGTGCCATGACCTGATTGGCTGTCAGCCTGAAATTGAGGCGCCTGATTGGCTGTGGCACATTCCACATTCTAACCCACTCCAACTTACATTCCCATTAATGTCACCCTATCAAATTATACATGGCTGCTAACAGTTGAAATTTGCTTAATTTGTCCTAACAGTCCAATTTATATGCTGTGGCTGTTTTGCTAAAAGTTCGCAAAAAAGTACCTTGGTGAAAAATATTTTGGCAGCACCTGCTCAATATTAATCATTTTCATAACCTTTCCCATTCCCTTTCTGACCTTATTATGTCACTGATAACATCCCATTATATCAACCACAGTGAAAAGTTCAAGTTCACAGTTCGGGTCTATTTCCACGTGCACTGGTTCAGCTCTTACTACCGTCAGTCATCGGCCTCATCACATGTGTCAGACCATGACGTTCACCTCTGGCAGCCCTTGCTGCATTGCTACATGGGTTAAAACAATACACCACATCCTTCTATTGTACCCGCCGTGCCCGCCTCAGCAACCATCTGCCCTGCAACGCGTCTCCCGAGCCCCAGCGATGTGGGCATGTGTGTGGGTGCCCATCCTGTCACCAGGCGTGATGCGTGTGCATGGTCACGCGTGTCTGTGCCGCCAGGCCAGCGGTGAAGGGAAGCGGACGTTCACACATGCATGCATAAGCGGGAATCCATTAAGCCCCATGTAAAACAAACTCAACATGTGCTGCTTCCTTTTCCTATAATGGAGAGCTTTTATCCAAACTGACCTAGAGGCTAGCAGCTAGTGGGCCCGAGCATGTACTCAGAGTTGAAAGACGAGGGCAGATCCTGAGGTTACTTCATGTAGGTGAGAGGTTAAAGACCATGCCACTGCAAATTATAACTGTTGTTGTACATTGCTTGATGTAGCAGACAGATAGCCAGCGATGCATTAGCCATCACATTTAACTGTCAAGCAGCATATCTGCTAATGGTGGGTGGCAATAGAGACAAAATACATTTCTATTGTAAGTATTAAAATAATATTAGAGTTACATTTTTGTCATCAGTTTTTAATTAAATGGAAAGTTCAATCATTTAGTTTTATATCCCACCACTATTTATGCTAGTAATTTTTTTTTTTATATGAGCTACCTATTGTCAGTTTTCATGGGCATGCATGGAATTTCAAAAGTATCCTTTATCTTGGAGGAATTGCTCTCACTAGTTATTGCTTACTACAGTATTAGCAAAAATGCGTTTTTGTCATCATGTCTTTAAAAATCTAAGTCCAACCATTCAGTTTTATGTCCACCCATGAAAAGCAGTTAACAAGGACATGTAAGGAGTTAGTATTTATACAAAATAGTTTTACAAAAGTATACTTTATCTTCCTGTAATTGTTGTCATTACGTAGCAACAATTGTATTTTTGTCCTCCAACCTAATAAAAACATGAATAAATTATTGAAATCAGATACATGAAAAATATGTTTTATACCCTACCTGCATTTCTGCTAATTATTTATGTAATGTTACAGTAACTGATGCTGTTAGTTAACACAGGCATGTATGGAGTCTTGATGTAAAATCACACAAAAAAGTTAACTTTATCCTGTTGTGGTTAAACTCACTACTTAATGCTTGAGCATTTTTGGCTGGAGCAGAGAGATAACAAGAACGTTATTATTTTGCTATGCAAATATATTTCTGCTGTGATCACAACAACTCTGTGTGAATATGTTTCTTGCTGGCGTCCTCTCTACAGTGGCAGCCAGGTTAGCGAGGCGCCACAAATCCTGTCCTCTCTTGTTTATCAAACTCCAGCATCAGTCGTAAGCCTGCAGCTCATGTAAAATTCCAACTAATCCCACAGTACCAAACCCTGAGACTTGGCAGAGAATCAACAGGAACTGTTGGGAAGACGAGCATGGGTAGAGGCCAACCCAAGAGATAAATTAACAAATGAGCTCATGTGCTAAGGAAAATGATGAGAATGAAAAAGAGCAACATGTTGAAGGAAGAGAGTGTGAATGAGGAAGCAATGTCTTCCATGGGTCAGGGGTAAAGTCAAGAGTTGAGCGAGCACAAACATGTTTCGTTGACTGGCTAACACTTGGCTTGTCATAACTTAATGTGAACAATGGGGCATTTGGGGCTTTGGTTGCAATCAGAGATAACAGAAACCTTTCATATTACATCATGACAAGAGGATGAAGAAGTTTAGTCAAACTCCCTCCTTCAGGTTATATGGAACGGAAACAAATGGAACCCAATAGAAACAAAATTAACTCTACCGCACACTTCCACCAACAGATTTTGGAAATTTGGGAAAACACTGTTTTACTCAATGCTAACATCCATATCACAACACAAAACTCAACAGAATATTATTCATAACAGTCCCAAACAGGAGACTGCTCAGCGGTGCACTAGCCGAGCACACATTTCCAAAACAGATATGGATCTTATCTATTCCACATTTTGGATTTGGAAATTTCAAAATGCCCCCAAATTTTTGTCAGTTTAAATGACTCTAAAAAATGTCCAATTATTCTCATATTGAATGGATGTTACAGTATTAACCACATTAACAAGGAATTTAAAGTATTGTTCTTTCTACAACACACACACACACACACACACACACACACACACACACACACACACACACACAAACATACACACACACATACACAGTGTGGTACTAGTGCTGTCTTGGTGGTAATTTGAGACCGGAGGGGACTTTTCAGAGGAAAGCAGCTCAAAGCTAAGTGAGAGCAGCTGATGTTGCATCATACTTCAAACATTTTTCAAATTAACAATATGTCAAAGGCTATGGAGTGCTCTCCAACACGCACATACTCATGCACGCACATACGCATGCACACACGCACGCATGCACGCACGCATGCACACACACACACACACACACTTAGATCTGCGTTATGATAAGGAATAACCCCAGCACCTCCACAGATAAGTCCACAACCTTTCAAAATGCACCATGGGACACAAGAGCAACGGGTACCAAAGAAAAAATGCCTTATCAATATCATTCCTAATCCACCAACTCTATTATCATAAGGTTGTTCTGAGGCAGCACGGGGGGAGATTCTCACTAGTGGCGGACGTTGCAGATGTTTCAGCAACAGTCCGAGGCCAGCTGTTGGAATGTTTTCCCACCACATGAAGAGGCAAGGGCAGCAACACTATTGGCTGCCCCCATTGGGTCACGTGGCCTGGGTCATGTGACCGAGGAGAACTTGACCGGTGGGTTTGGCAGCTGACTGTCGCCGCTACAGTAATCTCAACCCGGCCAACCCACGCGGGCCTGGGCCACTGATCCGAGGCAAGGAGAGAGGAGGCCACTGTCAGCCACATCAAACGCCTGGATCCTCCCACTCCCAAGGGGACACACAGTCTGCTAGGCCGGAGATACTGTATGGTGGACAGACTGAGGTCACTCACACAGATGGACACACACACCCACTTGCATGCTTCGGTGCACACACACTGTGCACCGGGGTTTAACTTACCAGACGATTTGCCCTCATTACTGATATGCAGGGGTGTCGTGCTGGGGGGGGGGGACTGAGTACCCTGGTTCCTCATGTGAGGAGGGCCCTAAAAGATGCTAGAATGAATAGCTGTGGATGTGGGGAGGGGGCCCATAGAGAATGCCTTTCTATAGGGCCCAGAATGTTGTGCTGTGCCCCTGCTGATATGCACGTTTCAAAGTTTACAATCATTCTGTAACTTTGCAACATTTTCTCCATCACTTTCTATTAGATGCAATCATTACAAGAGTTTACCTGTGGCAGACTGAACAGGTGCTTACGGGGTAATCATCAAGGGAACAAGGTCAACTGCAGCTGAATTGTTGGAAACCAGCTCGGCTCTAAGTGATTGGTGCTGACAGACACGTCTAAACATCTCTAATGTTGGCTGCTAATTAAGATTAGAACCTTCTACACGGCACTGACAAGCAATATAATATAAGGGTGTAGTGTGTATGCGAGAGTGTGTGCAAGAGAGAAAGAGTGCACGAGTGGTGTAAGATGAGTAATACCGAGCACTAAGTGAAAGTGTGAAATATCTTGTGACATTACACTTTAACATAGATCTCAGCCACAGAAAATCTTAAACATTTATGTAGAAAACCTACAAAAACAGCATGTCAGTCTAAAGCTTTGATTATTCCAAATGTCTCATTTCTTTCTGAAGTTATGAGAGCAAAATGATTCACATTAAAAACATGAATTCTTCTTTAAGATATTGGCTTTAGATGATATTTTTGTAATTAACCCAACAAATACAGTTAAATGGTTTATGCCAGTGGTTCCCAACATGGGGGTCAGGACCCTCACAAGGGGTCACAGTACAGTATAGATCTTCAGGGGTCTGATGAAATAGAAAAAAACATATTTCTGCAACTTTCCTTATTTTTTTCGGTAAATTACCACTTACCACACTGAAAATGATTCAGATAAAACAAAGAATAAAAAACACTCTTTTTTTAAAGATTATTTCATGAGGCATTTAATTCCACAGGACAGATGAAGACATGAAAGGGGAGAGAGAGAGGGAATGACATGCAGCAAAGGGCCACAGGTCAGAGTCGAACCTGCAGCCGCTGCGTCGAGGAGTAAACCCTCTATATATGTGCTCCTGCTCTACCAACTTTGCTAACCCAGCCACGAATAAAAAACACTCTTTAGTCAAACTGATCACATGGAGTATGACTTATGTATACTTATACTTACTTA
Organism: Sander lucioperca; assembly: GCF_008315115.2. Taxonomy (NCBI): domain Eukaryota; kingdom Metazoa; phylum Chordata; class Actinopteri; order Perciformes; family Percidae; genus Sander; species Sander lucioperca. The sequence continues at coordinate 43,306,449 of NC_050177.1, forward strand.
CTTTGTTTTCATAAGCCAAAAAAAGTTATGAAGCACTGGCTAAGTCTAAGCCATCTTTGACTGTCTCTGGACAAATAACTGAAGTAAAATCAGATCACATTATAAGGGATGTAGAGATCATGTTCCTAAACATGTGTTTTGTGAACGTGTTATTGTATCAAGTTAAACGGTAAAGAAGAATGACAGAGTGTGTGATCTGATGTGGATTGGTTGTGATAGCTGCTGTGTATGTGCGTGTGTGTGTGTGTGTGTGTGTGTATGTGCGTGTGTGTGTGTGTGTGTGTGTGTGTGTGTGTGTGTATGTGTGTGTGTGCAAGTGTGTGTTTGTGCTATTGGTGTACAGACAGGAACAGTGTTTAGCTTTACCAGAACACTCTGTCTACCTCTGTATTTCACTTTCATGACCAACCACACTGATCCCTTTCAACTCTATCAACAACGCCATTACATTTGATTTCATTATTACCCAGCAATTTTTCTGTACATACAGAAATACAAAGAGCACATTCTGAGCACTAATCAAGGGCAATTTTGTAATCAGGAAAGTAAGGATTTAATTTTTTTCTTTTCTTTAAATGACCTCTGAATTTCTATCTCAATAGTTATATTCAGTGAATTATATTCTAATTAAGCGCTGGAGAAACAAATGATACGATAAAAGTTAAGGTGTATACCAGAATATTTCTAAACTCTACATCTGTCTACATTCAATATTGTTCTTATCTATAAGTTTCCCTCTGCTGCTACAACTTCCTGAGCATCTAAGGTCATCTGTACTGTCTAGCATATTATCTGTTTTGCATAACCAGAACAATATTTCAGTGAGGAGTCTGTGCATCGCTGAACAGCTGTTAGCATCTCGCGTGTAACTCCATTTCCCCCACAGCGTCAGCGCCGCAGACCCCTCCCTTCTCGTGCGCTACTCTGTCGTGACAGACATGACAGTTATTAATCACCTTTTCTTCCGCCTATTACCAACCGGACCCTAGATGTAAAGGGCTGCTGGTTGGGAGCCAGGGGTCTATGGCTAAAATTAGAGGCCGGCTCAATCAACAGCCTGATTTAGTGGTAGCAAGTGTGTGTGTGTGTGTGTGTGTGTGTGTGTGTGTGTGTGTGTGTGTGTGTCGTCTGAGTGCTGGGGCAGATCAGAAGACTGATCCCACTGGATTTCCTGTTCCTTTGGGACACTGATTTTGCTTACCGTCACTGAGGAAAACAATTCTCCTTTTCTTTCTGCAGCTTTTTTCTCATGTATCTTCTGTTATTGCTAAATATGAAATGGTAAAAAACTACCCCCCCCTTTTAACACCCATTCCCCAAAACCTCAGCCCCTCGCCCCTCTCACACGCATAAAACACCCTAACCACCACCCAGTCAAGCAGAGGCGAACTTTGACCTTTTTAAAAGCTGGGTATTAGCTACCTTATCAGTGCCACGCTCCCCCTGTCACCCCATCTCTTACCCACCTCAATCTTAAATTATAAAAATAACAAAGTAAGAGTGAAGGGGGTTGAGGGCGGGGGGTTCAAGAGTGTGTGCTGCTTCTCGCATTGCATGCAAACCCCGTAAACTCTGCCGGCCCAGGGGTTTAGTTGGAAACAAATGCAGTGCTGAGGTCTGATGGAGGTGTGTGTGGGTCGGTGTTGGTTTGCCTTTCAGCTTGAGCTGGCTGGGGGCTATGGGGGTGAATGTGTCTAAAGTCTAAAGTCAGGTTAGTGTGTGTGTTTTCATGTTTTTAGATACCTACTTAAAAGAAACTTGCAGTTTATAACAACTTGGGTTTTATTTGTGTAGTTTGTGCCATCATCTCTGTCACCTTTGATAACATTCTACTCAATGAACTCATTTCTGAGATGTGGGAATGTGGTGGCATTACTACAACAGTAGTAGTCCCACGGTCTGATGCCCAAAGTGGGTAAAACTGTAAATGTGTTGTAATAATCGCTCATTGCACAAAAATGTGATGCGCTTGGTCAAAGTTGAAATTTATCTTGCAAAATAAGTATAGTTAACCTGTGAGGTTATTTAAACCCTTGTGTTGACCTCGGGTCACATTGACCCGTTTTAAATTTTTGTTTTATATCAGAAAATATGGGACGTAGAAATAAGCGCTGAAAATGTGTAGAAGAAAAATTCAAAAATTTAAAACGTTGGAAAAAGCAAAAACAAATTGTGAAAAAAAGCCATCAAAAATGTCAGAAAAAAAAAGTGTTTTTTTTCAAGGTTGAAGGGAAGAAGGGTTATAAGTCTGAAAATCGGATCGACCAACTTGTGTTTCTTGCACTGCCTGACCTGGCATTTCCAAACTTAGAGAACTTGGGGAGTACAAAGTTGAACTAACCAATATAAGGACAACTGTTAATAAATGGCTGAGTAGCCTCTGAAGCTCTGAAAAATATGGGCATGCTTTATGAACTATTTCCAAAGAAAAAAGAAAATTCCCGCACACTCTTGTTACCTCTGCATTGGTTTATTTGGTCAGGTGGACAGGTGTGCGGTAATTTTCTTTTTTCTTCGGAAATAGATCTTCGGGGGAAATAATTCCCTGTACCAAAAAAGAGACAAAGTAAGTGGTATGTTGCTTTCTGCTCATTTTGCATGATTTATGAACTACCTGGAAGCCAACTCTGTTCTGATGTAGACATTTAGCTCATGCATGACAGGATGATGACCTGGCGTTATTTCCCTTAATGTTTCCTCTCTGTATATTTCTATATCTGTTTTGTTTCATTTTTCATCATTAAATATATTTAACCAAAACCAATATATGTCTGGTGGCATAGAGCCGGGCTCATGTTGCAGGCCATACCCCCTATCTCTCTTACCCCCTTTCTGCCTGTATCTTTACTGTTACCTATCCAATCCAAGGAAAACTGCCAAGAAAGAAAATGAAAAAGCTATGAAAAAACTTTCTTACCGTCCTTAAATCACATAATGCTTATGTACTTCAGTATAATAATAATAATAAGAAGAAGAAGAAGAAAATAATATAAACTGCAGCTTAATGGTATGAAAGTTAGTTGTGCTTAACTAAGCGGAGTTATCAGCCAATAAGAAATAATCTTATTTTCATCTGCTTTATCAAATCTGTTATTATGTGTGAATGTTTGTGTCTGTGTGTGTGCATGTGTGTGTGCGTGTGTGTGTGTGTGTGTGTGTGTGTGTGTGTGTGTGTGTGTGTGTGTTTATATGAAATATTTTGAAGGCATGAAATCAGTGAATGTAAACAGATGGATGGAGGCCAGTGAAGCTCATTAGATGCAGGTGACCTCTGCTGCCATCAGCGTTCATACCTCCTGCATTCCCTGACTTCGACCCTCCTCACAGTCCCCCTCTGACACACACACACACACACACACACACACACACACACACACACACACACACACACACACACACACACACAGATCTGCTTCGTGATAAGGAATAACCCCAGCACCTCTCACCTCTACAGATAAGTCCACTCTGTGTGTCAGGCTGATATGAGGAGGGGCTTTTGAAAACGTCCTGCTCTCCCACAACACAGATACACAGATGCACCATATTTACACTCACTGACTCTTTATTTTATTTTCTCTTGTCAAAGTCAGGCAGTTATACTCCATCCAACATTTTCTAAAAAATGTATACATACTTAATGTCCCCGGTTTGGTTCCAGTAGGACCTTTATTGCATCTTATACACATCTCTTTCTCTTCTCTCATTTCCTGTCTGTGTCTCTTCTGTCACTTTCAAATATAAATATAAAAACATTGTTTCATTTTATTCCAGTACATTTTTACTTACAGTAATAGGCTACACTTAAGCTGAATGAGTCCACAATGGTGAGATTTTAAACAAGAGTTTTTAACTTGCTTTTCAAAAAAAACTATAAATGTAGTTTAAAATTACATAAACACTTAACTGTAATTATGTCGTCCCATGTTTTACCTATACCACACACTTTCTCCTTTTCACGCTGTCTCCTTTTATTTGAATCTTTCAGTCTCTGAATTATTAAATCAGCCTCAGATGGAGGTCGTGGAGGCTTGAGGAGGTAATGTCACTGTGCCCTCTGCCCCCTTCCCTCCTCTCCTCTCCTCCCATCTGTCTCCCCCTCACTTCTCATATCACTCTGTGTCCACTGGCCTTCTATGTGCCCTCTCTCCCATCCTCATTCCTCTTCAAAGACCGGGAGAAGGAGGAGAAGTATAAGACTGGCCTTGAGTGCCCACTCCCAAGCCACAACATCTCTCTCTCACACACACACACACACGCACGGGCACACACACACACACGCGCGCGCGCGCACACACACACACACACACTCACACACACACACACACACACACACACAATCTTTAAATTCTTTGACGCACTGCTTCAGACACCATTAAAGTCCCTCTTGTCAGCCCAGGTCTTCTTCAACAGCTCAAAAACATAGGTAACATTATTTAATTAGCTTGATACATATTTGATAATTAATATAATTTTGAACTGAGGACATGACACATTATTATTTTGGTGACTCCAGCTGTAAAACATAGTTAAATGCAATGTATTTTCATTTCATTTCTGCACATTTTACAATAGCTTTAATCTAAAGCAATTTATATATATATATATATATATATATATATATATATATATATATGTCAGAGGTTGCACACCTCTGGAGCAACTAGGGGTTAAGTGTCTTGCTCAGGGACACGTTGGTTGATGTATCGTAGTGGGAACTGAATCCAGATCTCTCACACCAAAGGTATGTGTCATATCCACTGCGCCATCACCACCCGTGTGGGACAATAGGAAGAGAAAACATATTTAGATTATAATATTAATAATACAATATTACTAGACTTTTTAACAAGATTGTTAAACGTCTATTACAATTTCTTTTATTGGAGTTTTATAACAGTTTGATCATAAGAGGTCTAACAGGCAGTTGACCTCCCTGGGGTCTAATTTGCCCTCAAACATAGCCATAATGTCACTATTTAGGGTAACTGTAATTTCTTTGTCTGTGAATTACTTTTTGGCATACAAAATAAATAAATATATATATGTCTGTGTGTGTGTTCGAAATTCAAATATATATACAAAATATGTATAATATTTTCTTAATTGGTGTAATAAGGCTTTATGGTCATTTCTGTATTTTGTCACCTCTATAAAATGTGCAAACCCAGTGTGTGGCAATACTTTTCTACATAGGTAGAAGTACTTTTACATCAGGTCAGAAGAAAATACCAAACATGTAGCCTATACCATTATGATTTTTACACAAATATCAGTGGGGACTGTGAGCTATGAAGAAATAAAGCCAAAAATAATAACATAATACTGCAAGAATTAAAGAATTATAAATTGAGAAAAATGTTTGGCTTTGAAATGAACTGCCAACTGCACTTTGTTTGCAAACCAGTTACAAAGACACACATATTTATTCATTCATAAATCTTCATAAATCCCATATATCAGAAACGGAAACAATATGCCAAAAGTTTAAAATGAAGTTTGTTCCATCATCCCCTATCACAGTTAAACATGTTGTTTGAGCACGCACACACGCACGCACGCACACACACACACACACACACACACACACACACACACACACACACACACACACACACACACACACACACACACACACACACACACACACACACACACACACCTTTCCGTTTCACCCTGCTCTGAACCCGTTTTCTGTCCACTGTGCAGAAAGCTTAATAAACATATGCAGGGAGTCATTCCCAGAGTGTGCCACCACCACCAACCCCTACCACTTACGCTCACCCGTCCTCCCACCTCCCTTCACACCCACTGCATCCCCTTTCCATGATCTCCCACCACCCCCACCCTCTCACATCCAGTCCCTCTTCTACACTCAGGTTTCAACCCTCAGCTTCCGGTGGCTCCCAGTCACTCTGAAACAGACTTTTACACTCAACCTACTGACTGTCGTAGGAGCAGTCATGGAAGAAGTACTCTTATTCTTTAAGTAAAAGAACCAATACAATAAAAATATTATTTCAAAATACTCAATTACAAGTAAAATCCTGTATTCAAAATTATACTTAGGCTTACGTTACTGTATTAGTATTGGATGCAAAGTATTGGCTGCAAAATAAACTTAAAAATCATCACTATACAGAATTGTCATTTTCAGAGTTTTTTTCTTATATTATATTTTTGATTATTATTATCATTATTATCGATGCATGTAAGTTGCATTTTGATATCGAAGCTAGTTGAGCTGATTTAATGACTTCATAGTGATGGGCTTTTTCTTCTATAGCTGCATCATATTTTATAAGATGATGATATACTTTGTATAAAGAATTGTAGCAAAACTATAGTAACTATAGCTGTCAGATAAATGTAGTGAAACAAAAAGTTTTTTTTTTTTCTCATACGGTATTTGTTTTACTTATTCAGCCCTGTTTTAAAGATGCTGAAAAACACGTTAAACTGCAATGTAAATTGGTATTATGTCTGCCACTTGCAGAATCTAGAAAAAATATAATATATCTGTCTGAATATGACACTAAATAAATTGAGTATATAGTAAGACACATTTTTTTATGCAGTGTGTGTGAGCGTGTGTATGCAAAAGTGGTCATGTCCATGTGGAACCACTGCATTCCTTCTATTTCAGGGTCAACTGAATCTCAGTTCAGTGGGTGAACGGAAATTCCAATTTAACAGCGAGCATTTCACATTTCATACCTGGGAGATGGAGCTAAGTGCCACTTTAGGATCACTTAGAGTTACACTGAAGGTTCATGCTCCCCCTCCTGCAAAAACATATAGATAGATAGATAGATAGATAGATAGATAGATAGATAGATAGATAGATAGATAGATAGATTTACCTTTTCTTCTTGGAAACTACTTAGGGTTATTTAAACCTGCACAGGAGATATTCTAATCCTCTCTCTCTCTCTCTCTCTCTCTCTCTCTCTCTCTCTCTCTCTGGCAGTGGGCTGGGGTCGCAGGATTACTTTCTGTCAGCAGTGTGACAGCTGTGTACATCTGGTTGTGTAGGGGCCTCTTACAGCTCAATCCACACATCGTTTCGCCAGTGTCTGGGCCTCCGGACTCTCTGCCACTGCTCACCTCATTACCGACCAAGCCACACCTCCATCTGTCCACCTAATATCTAAATCCTACTGGAGATTAGTGGGGGAGTCAGGGCCTGGAGGAGGGAGTAGGCTTGGGGAGAGGGGAAACAAGATCCTAGAGGGGAGGGTTTGTGCATGGCACATGAGGTTTTATTAATGATCTCTAGGGTTGTGTGGTGGCGGCTGCTTTTTGGGTTTGTGGATAGTGGTGGCATGATGGGGGCTTGTGAATACTACTGTACTTTGTGTGTCAAGGGAGATAGAGAGAGCCAGACAGAACCAGAAAGTGATGTGACCTCAATCTACCTTCGAAAACTTGTCTTCATGCACACTTTTTTTGTCCTTAAAGGATAAGTCTGGTGGTATATATTTTCCTTATTGTCAACAAATCCAATGTAAAGACAAAAAACAACATTGAATTGATCCTACTAACAAGTATTGTTTGTGTAGCCAAAGCCTGATATATCGTATTCCTCTGTGCCATTGTTGTCCAAAAACTTTTAAAAACACATCAGTGAGCCACTCTGTTGCACTTGCGGACCTGTTCCTTCATTACCGTGAACACACACAGACACACAGACACACAGACACACAGACACACAGACACACACACACACACACACACACACACACACACACACACACACACACACACACACACACACACACACAGTCTCTTCTCACATACACTGCCCTGCTGCTGTAAAGACTCACTAGCCCAGCAAATACATTACTGAAAATAGTCCACAACAAATTTACTCCTGTTAGGGAAATGTTTGCTAAAAACTACAGTGCCCAGCACGGAAATGATTTTTCTAAAGTATATAATACAGTAAAAATAAATTTTATTTAATGGCATGTTTCATGACACTCAAGGTCACCTTACATCAAGTACAGTAATAAAAACGATCAATAAAACATTAGTTTAAATATATTGTAAACCACCTTATTTTTGCATCTGCAGTGGGAACAAATGTTCTTGGGGCACAGAGCTACAGACAGTTCAGGGAAGTCAATTCAGTACTGCTGATTGTTGGTTTTAGTCTTTTCAAGGGACTTGTTGACAGTAATATATATTATATTGTATAATAATTGACAATACTCTATAAAAAAAAAATACACAATATTGCCAGAAGTATCCTTTAACTGCGGATTACCGTACCAAACATACAAGGCCAAAAATCCCTTTTACTCTCTAGTAGATTTTTGGTCTCTTCCACTGTGATCATATACAACAGTTGGTCAGATTAATTGAAGGATATTGTAGTAGTATTTATACTCTTGTAAATTTCTGCATCAAAGGGTATTACAGATGTAATGGTTTAAATTCAAATGAAAAAAATTACTAATTTAAATCATGTGTTTAATGTGTTGTCATAAAAGTAACGTGATGATTTTTTTTTTTAATACTTAAAGCCAGATTTTTTTTAAGTCAACAATGGTTTGAAAATGCAGTTGAGATGAAATCTCAACTGCATTTTCAAACCATTGTGAACTCACTGCTGGCTGGCGTGTTTAATGAACGCAGCTAAATCTAAGCTAAACACTTCCTGTAGGGGTTAGTCTTTCTTAGCATTTCTTAATATCTTCTTCTATCAAACAGCTTTTGCTGATGGACATCACTTGGTTTTTAGTCAAGGTTGGATGTGCTAACACGTGTTTTAATTGTATGTGTCAATGACGATGAATCATTACTGAAGCTTTGAGAGCATAAATGACCCCAAAGCTATACATCCTGATGTGCAGTATTTCTATTGTTCAGGGACATTTTGGTCTACCTAAAGCACTGCAGTAAGACAGAGAGATTTGTATCTGTTTTAATTAAATTGCAATATGACAAAATGTCAGACTTTGTGTCAGTTTTTATGTTGAACCAGAGCAAGCAAACACTTCAGAGATGCACAAACGTAGTCAACACAATAATAATGTATCTTTTGTACATAGATACAAAAATATGTGTCTGTGTGTTATGATGCTTTAATATTTGAAAGCATACCTTAATCATTTTATAATCAATGAAAATAAATGTGTTTTATCCGAATACAATATGCATTTATCTAGGCTTACAGATCGCTACGGTCATGGATTAGTAGTAAATAGTATGTCATCATTTTGGTGACACACTAATAAATCATTTTTATATTTTTACATTTTTAAAAAATGATTTCATATTTTTATTTCAAATAAATGAGTGGACAAATAGAACTGTTTTGATAGAGCATGTACATTTCTGAGTGTTTCTCTTTATAAGTGGAGCGTTAATCTTCTTAGCACGGTTCTTATCGTCCAGACATATTTTAAAGTTATCAGCCAATTGAAGAACACACTGTAATGACAAGTTAGGAATGTGTGTAGGCTACACCAAGTTCAGCCACAAAGGAGATAGACAAAAGAGGCAGTGAGACATACAATACGTATAAATGAGCTTTATCTCTAACTGTCCTCAATGGGAGCAAGAGTAAGAGGCGTTACTGGTGCTCTTGAGCAGGCATTGCAGGTTTTCAAGATATTTGGGAGCATAGTGCCACCTGGTGATCAAAATAGTAGCCTATTCTAAATGGTTTAGGCCTACTATATTTAAGTCTTTGTATTGTTATACTATATTATTTCATTTTAAGTGGGTACCAAATACCAAGGAACTACAGACATTTTACCCAAAACAGAATCATATTCAAACAAATTAATTTCTTAGTAGACCTACTTTTTAAAGTTCAAATATTATAATGACCTTTTATTGTTATTTTACAGTTACTATCTGGTGTTTTGTGGCGTTTTACATGTTTGTCTGAACATTTTTTGAATCGTGTAGGCTACTACATAAGAAAATGTTTGCTTGTTAAAGCGCCTTTCCTTTGCTTATAGGGCCACAGATATAAATAAAAATACACAGCAGCCCTGAAAACCCAAAGTCTGTTTCTTCTTGTTTTGGTCTGCTTGTTTTGTCTATTACACTGTTGATGTAATGGTCCATGATAGACCGTGGGAAAGAAAAATAAACAAATTAAATGTGTAGTCTATGAATACATACACAAAAACACACCACACTACATATCCCATCGCTAGGCGGTTGAACTGTGAGGTGAAAGGTCAGGCCGCCTTGATGAGGTAATAACAAACATGGCGGCGCTCGGTACAGCACGGTGCTTATTTCGGACCTACTCTCGGGTGAAAAATGTTCAAAAGAGCAAGCAAATACTGGTCAGATGTAGCGTCAGGACTCTTTGTAGCGGAACACAAGATAACGGTATGTTTAAATGCAATGAATATCATTGCAGTTCCATTGTTTTCTTAACTATAACACTGACCTTGTAGCATGTTTCGTTAGCCTCGTTACTTTCAAATCGGCCAGTTTAAGATTGCCATAGTTATTTGCAAAGATATAGACCGTTTAGAAGAATGTTAAATATATTGTACAAACAAATAGAGTATTTCTATAAATTCGGCGTTACTGTAGTTAATAAAACGGTAGCAGCTTTGTAGCTAGTTAAATATGATATTAATGGTTCATAGCGCTAGCAGACTACAGCGTTAGCATACCTTTCCAATCGATAACAACGTTAATTTTAACAGAGATGGCAGAAACTGCGGTCAGAATAATGATGGAAGTTGAGTTTTAATCACAAGTTGTAGCTTGCTGTACAAATTGCATGTCGTTTTGAAGAGGGGCTACATTTCGAAAGGTCGTAAACCAGTAATAGCTACAGCTTTTTCTATATGGAAGGCACCTAACTTACAGTCAAATATGGCAATTTGTTAACAGTCTGGTCTGTTTTCTTTTACTACAAGTTAGAAGAAGAAAAAAAAACATGTATTAGATCTTCTGTAAAGCTAACTCGTTAACGTTATATTTACATTCCAGTCGTGACCGTACTTTAACAGTAACGTTAAACAATTTCAACCAATTTGAAATTAGCTAGATAGGTAACATTTAGGGCATATAGTTTGTGCAAGGGATTAACTTGTGTAATCTTTTCTCCAGCCCTCTTAGACCGAACAAAACCCCAGTTCACAGATCCAGCTGTGCAGGACATCCTCACCAGGATAACAGGCCTGGACCTGCAGAAAGTGTTCCGACCCATTAAACAGGAGCTGAAGCCGCCCACATATAAACTCATGACTGATGAGCAACTGGCGCAGGTGTCCTTTAAATAAACCAATAGCCCCTGTGCACACATGTCAAATTAACACATGTTTAATCCAATCACTCCTGTGTGTTTCCAGGCAGTGGAGTTAGCCACAGAGCAGGCTAAGAAGTTGCTGCAGATGCCCCCCGTTCTCCCAGAGAGGAAGCCCATTAACGATGTGCTGTCTGAGGACAAGATCCTGGATGGCATGGACACAGCCAAATACGTCTTCACAGACATCACCTACAACATCCCACACAGGGTAGACACATGTTTTTTTGTGTCCATGTGTGTAATGAGGTTGGATGGGTAATTTTTTGAAGCATACCACAGTACAATTAATGAGTCAATGTAGGTTTTATAGCGTGAACATAATAAGCCCAGGTCAGATTGAATGACTTACAAATGTTGCCTGAAGAAGACAGTTCAGACTTAGAAAGCTGTGTAGTTGCTCACATAATTGTATAATGTATAAGCATGTTGAGTTTCGTAGTCAGTTGGGGGCTAATTTTAGGCTGCTATTACAAAAGAAAACTATTTTAAATTGGAAGATCACTCCAGGTGCTTTTTTGGCATTGATGTCAAATGTGTATGTGCTCACTGGACATCAGTGTTTCTTTTGTTTCATGCAAAATCAAATAGCTCTTTTCTACCTTTTGATATAATACAGTAGGGCTGCCACCTCTTAGTCGATTAGTCGACTAATCGGTCGTTTTGGTCTCAGTCGACTAAGATTTCTTTAGTTGATGAGTCATTTTTTATGCTTATTCATGCTTAATTACTCATTTCCAAGAAACTAATGAGCACATTTCTGGTAAACACAAGATTTAAAGTGGTGCTTTTGCAGGATTAATTGTGGAGAAACTCAGTTTTACAGATGGTTCATTAACTACATTTATATTGTGCTTTTCTAGTCTTAACCACCTCTCAAAGAGCACAGCTCTGTCGATTACATCAACTAATCGATTAATCGACAAAATCATATAAGTGTTAGTCGACTAAGAATTTCTTTAGTCGAGGACAGCCCTATAATACAGATTTAAATTGTGATTGATGAAACTCAATTTTGTTCTTTGTTAATGGACTCTGGACTTTGACATTGCTTAAATGTATTTCTATATACACTTTACACGCTTTGTTTTACCCCAGGAGAGGTTCATTGTTGTACGGGAGCCCAACGGGACCCTTAGAAAGGCGAAATGGGAGGAGAGAGACCGGCTCATTCAGGTCTACTTCCCCAAGGACGGACGCAAACTCTCTGCACCTCTCATCTTCAAGGAGGAGAACCTCAAGGTAGGGAATGTCTAATGATCATCAAAGGCTGTTGTTATCCCTGCCTGCTGCCTCCTCCAGTTATACTTGGAGGTACTAAAGGTTTTATGCTTCTGTGTCGAATCGACGGCGTACCCCCACAGACCCCTCTGCGTTGACGCAAAACCCTCTCCGAGCCCTCCACTGTAGCTCGCCGCGCACCTCCAAAAATTTGTAACTTCGCATCGAGGCGATGCAGACCGCAAGGACTGCGATTGGTCAACTCGTCCTGTGTGTTGATAGTCGGTGTTTCAAGCAGCCTACTGTGGGGAGTAGCAACATGCTAGTTTTGCAAATAAAGCTCAGACATATTTGGTTACAATGACGGGGTTATCCATTTGTAAAGTGTCTAGCCTATAGGTCATTAACGGTTTGAAATTAGCACTGAGCCAGCAAGCAGTACTTTGTGGGCAGTTGTGCTAAAGTTTGCTTGCTAACATAACATAACCTGGCTCTCTCTCTTTCGTCGGAAATGGCAGAGTTTCGCGATTGACCCTCCGGAAGCCACACACCTCCTAGCGTTCTGGCGGTGAAATGCACCGTGATGCAAAGAAAATGCGTTCAACCCCCGACGCAGAACTCCGAAAGGGTCACGACGCTGTAGGAGCGACGGCGTAGCTATGGCTTGGAGTTGCTGCAGAAGCATAAAACAGCCTTAAGGTTAGATACTAGGATCTGTCCTCCCTGTGGTGACATGAAGACTTGGATTACAACACATGACTATAAAGCTTTGCCTATGAAGAAATAGAGCCCAGCAGTTGTGTGCAGTTCATACTCATTCCTATATTTGGGGATACAAAAAAGATGAAATACATAATTTCTAAATTGACTAAATTACTGTTAGCCTGTCTCCCCAAACAACACCCTCTTTCTTTCCTCTCCACTTTTAATTTCCCCTTTTTCCTGCTGTTGCAGCCTATTTGACCTGCAAAACCAATTGGCTTTAAATATAGCTAAGACCGGTACACCTGTTTAGGTCTGTATACAGGTACATTGTTTCCGTTATCCACGTGTTGAAGATGTGAATAGCAAACTTATTAGCTTTGAATAAATCTTCTGCCTGTTATGTTGGGCACTTTCTTTTTCTGAATTCTCTACTGTAATTTGAAATATATACATTATTATTATTATTATTATTATTATTAGAGATGATAGAGTGATTATCGATTACAATTTTCTAGGCCGATTCCGATTTTCTTTGAGTTAGGCCAGCCGATACCGATTTTAGCCGATTCCGATTTAATTTTCTCTCACCACTTTACAGCACACACAAATATTTATTTTCTATCTTTTCTTTAATAGAACATTTTGCACAGAACATAGAACATTTTTTGAACAGATAATGGATCACTATAAAATAGAACTATATAAATTACTCGTGGTGTGGGAAATTCACACACATCTAAAGTGCAATGTTGGAACCATTTCCTTCTTTTCATATCCAATATCCAACTAAAAAAAATGTGATTTTGGTTTTTCCCTCCACGCCCTACTTTTTCCTTGCAGGTGTTGCATATTGCAAACTTGTTATGTTTTGCACACACGCTGACGAATTTCCAAACAGCTGACATGTTGCAGGTTAATTCACGAGGTTCCCTACATGTGCGAGAATAGCGCGGACACACGCTTCACACCGCGAGCGGGTACGCGCAACGAAGTTGAGAGAAAGGAAAAAGAGACTGTGCTGTCGCGTCCGTGTGTGTGTCCTTGAGAACTGTAACTCGAATAACTTATGTTGTCAGTTAATTGTAGCATTGAGGGCATCCAAACACTTAAAGGTATAATGTGTAACATTTTGTCTAAAAACGACTTTACCTATGTTTTATATTTTGTTGAGTTGTCTACTTACACTATCCCAAGTGTTTTCCAACAATTTTCAAACTCAGAGAAATCTGTTATTTTATTTTAATGACACGGGACGTTTCATTTAGTCGCCTGTCAGTGGCGTCATTAAACCCTCGACCCCTCTGGTTCCTCTAACTTCCGTCAAAACACGGCAACCCAGATGATACGTTCAAGAGTAATTGTAAATCATACAATGTCACAGAAAGAATAAATCTCAGTAACCGTAATACAGCTTGCTTTCTGCCACACAGCATCATAGTGCAATTGATTACATGCCACTTACAACACAGTAATACAGCAGAGACCTTATTTATTGATACATTTCAATACCGTTATTCTCAGCGCTTTTGAGAGGTGCGGCAAAACGCCGCATTTTACGTTGGAAAAAGTCCCAAAAACACCGCTTTTTACACTGATTTTGAGAGGTGCCGTAAAGCGGCGCTTATTACGCCGTAAAATGTGGCGTTTTGCCGCACCTCTCAAAATCGCTGAGAATAACGCGTGTTTATATATCGGTGTTTTAATGTTAATCGTGATCAAATATAGGCAAATTGTGTCACTTTTGTCTTTCCATAGCCTGTTTCATTGATTATAGTGAAAGCGTAGTCCTGCAAAAAGGGCCAATCGGGCAAATTAAGTGAAAACACCTGTGTGGGTGTCCAGTGAGTGTTGAGAGGCTTTCATTTTCACATTTGTTGACCCAGTTAAACATCTCTCTCCATTAGATGGTGTTTTCCCAGGACCGTCATGAGGATGTGTTGGACCTGTGTCTGGTCCAATTTGAACCAGACTCCTCAGACTACATCAGGGTAAGATGACATTGCTTTTCCTGTTATTTTGACCTGATCACCAACTGCACTGGAAGCAGTAGACTGTGTATATATAGCCTGATAAATCATGACGTTGCCACAGTCGGTACTATATTTTCTTTGGGTCACTTGACACGGCGTGTAAAATGGAACAAGTGTGGATTGGAAGTATATGAATTTGCTATGAAGGGCATTGGGCTGTCCAGTGAATTTAGGATCTTTAGTTTCGTTTACACATACTACAGATTAATATACACATAATCAATAAAAGTTGTGATGGAGAGATGCAAAAAAAACCTTAGAGGGGCTTAATCTGGGCACTCTCCAATGCATACTCCATTAAAAATAGAAAGAAACTAAAATACTGAAATAAAAGAGAAAAAAAGTTAAAACTAAAATTACACACAATATCAAAACAACAGAATAAATACAAAGCGTAAAACAATATTTGGAGTAATATTAGGAGTTATTATGTTCATTCTATGTGCCTTGTGTCTAGGTACATGCAGCCACCTATGAGGACCTGGACAAGCACGGCAAGTATGAGCTGCTGCGCTCCACCAGACATTTTGGAGGCATGGCCTGGTACCTGCTCAGCGCTCGAAGGGTGGACGGGCTTATAGTGGACATGCTGAAGAAAGAGCTGTGAGTTTGTGTGTGTGTTGAATGTGTGCATGGTTAATACAGGTATGAGGGACTGG
This sequence comes from Sander lucioperca, assembly GCF_008315115.2. Lineage (NCBI taxonomy): Eukaryota > Metazoa > Chordata > Actinopteri > Perciformes > Percidae > Sander > Sander lucioperca. The sequence continues at coordinate 43,322,348 of NC_050177.1, forward strand.
TTTTTTTTTTTTAATTGTACGGTCACTGTACCTGCTGGCAAAGAGCTGTGACCTAACCACCAAGGGGTGTGTGGTGTGTGTGGTGTGTGGTGTGTGGGTCCAGGCTCCACGATGCGGTGAGCCTAGTGTCTCTGTTCCACATGGTCCACCCCCACAGCGAGTCAGCACAGGAAGCTGCCAGCCAGCAGGCCACTGGCGCCGACCTGCTAAAGGTGAGAACAACTCGACATTGACTGGAAATATCTGCTGACTCACCGCTCTATAATACACTACTGTTCACTTTTGCTTTGTGTATATTATGTATTGCCATTTGATCCAGAAATTTCCCAGGTCATATAAATTGTGTCCCTCCGGTATTAGAGTAAAATCAGGAGTCAGTGTAGCTCTTGAGAGGTCAAGTGAAGGCTGTCTCATCTAAAGTTTCCTATGTGAGAGGGTTTGGGAATGTTTCCTGCGTGGGAACTGTGGGGCCAAGCCCAGGACACATCAGGTCTTATTAGCGCTCACAGCCCCATGGCCTTGAAGCAGTGGGGAGGGGCATTGAGAATGACAGCCATTTAATGTGAAAGGTTAGCGGCAGGAGACACGGGTGTGTGTCTGTCTGCTGCAGTCACTATCACACAAGGCCTCTCATTTAGTCATGCTCGATAGTGGAGCACAAACCTAGATGTGTTTTATTAGTCTTCCACTAAAATAATTAATACTGTGCTAGTACTTGTTATTTTTTTTTTTGCAAAGCCCCAACCTCAAAGTAATTTTGCTGACCTCTGACCCTTGTCCTTCTAGATCTATGCCCAAAAGGAGTCCCAGAGGGCGGGCTACATCGAGCTGGCCCTGCAGGCGTATCAACAGATGGCTGCTAAGAGCTCTGCTGCCTGACTGGCCCACTCTTAGATAGAAATATACAAACCTATTCACAATGAGGAATGGTTCCCATAACCAGAGGAACTAGGACTGAAAACTGCCTCCGCTATGTAAAGTACAGCTTTCTATTCTTTCACTGTGTGAGCCAAAGAGTAGTACGTGCTCTTTGACTGAAAGGAAAAGCTCCGCACGTCACAGTCAACAATTTGAAGAATTAGCTTTTAAAGTTCTTGTAAGATGCACAAAGTTAGTCATTTATCCAGAGAGAAATTGTATAAAACACTTGGACTTTTGAGTCAAACCTGATATGTACATCATCATTTGACTTAACATAATAAAACAAAGATCTTTGTACTCGTGTGACATTGTTGGAGTAAAATAACTTGAGGCCTGGATAACACCGAAGACTTTATTGATTGAAGCTTGTTTTATTTCACTTTTCAAGTCTGGTTAGACAGTACCATCTATCCTTTTTTTTTTTTTTTAAAGAAAAGGGAAGAACAGTCTTTTTTTAAAAAAAAAAAACACGTAAGGCACTTATAAGAGAAAAATTCTGTAGATTGTGTATGTTTACTGTATCTGATGAAATACAAGCAGCAGTATGTTGATACAAGCTTAGAGAAGTAAACATCCAACCAACTTAGGAAATCTACAACAAAGAGGTAATAAAGACTGAATATTACTAAATGGGGATTTCTCCAAATCGTAGGCTTGTTCAACATTTTTTAATGCATTACTTGAAAAATAAAATCATGACACAGGCAGCCTTGTCCCAGATCGAAATTCAAAAATACTGCTCTGATTAGCTAACAGGAATGTTAGAGGAAATTAATAGTTACATTTCACTTTAAGACTAAAAGCAATACTCAAACTGGAAGAATTCCTAAATGGCTTGGCTAAGACCCTGATCAACAGTAGTGTTGTAGTGTACTGTATGAGGAAGAAGAACAGGTACCGAGTAATTCTTCATTACATGCTGGTGCATATACAGTCAGCTGGTAAAGTATACATCACTGAGAGATGAAAAAAATATGGATTTTTTTTATTGTAAACTGATATTTAAATTAGTGATGTGAAATAACTAACACAAGCTGTCGTGATGGTTGCAGTATTGTTGAAATAGCAAATGTGTAGTATAAAAAACTTTACCAACAACCGTCTGAACTGGATATTTTAACTGGCTGTAATATATCCCATATTTCCAAACAAACACCTTTCTACTTCTTATCCCTATTTCCCCTTTAGTACAGAAGGCCGCATTGGCTTGGTCTCATATATCAGTTTACTTACAGCCTGGATATGTCAGAATGGTTAATCAAGGCTCATTGTGGCCTAATTTACCTTCTTGGAGTCATACAGTACCACACATTTACAAAAGGCAGACTAGGTTCTTCTTATTATATCATGTCAGTTTACAACCAAGAAAGCAAATGCTTTTTATGTAACCTGAAGGGTATTTTTGTGTTCTTTGGTCACTGGTAAAACAGAAAGGTTTGTCTCCCAAAAGATTCCTCTCCCTATTCACTCAAAATCCTCATCCAGGTTGATATCTGTGGTGTCGATATCTTCTAGGTCAAAATTGTCCAGATCCAGATCATCCAGGATCTACAGGTAGAAAATAAATGAGTGTAGGCATTGCATTAAAGGACACACGAAGTTCATGGCTACAACTGGATGGATTTTATTTAATAAGCATGCCAATATTAGAGCCCGACCAATATATCGGCGGGCCGACATTATCGGCCGATATTAGGCATTTTCCAAACTATCGGCATCTGCATTTATAATGGCCGATAAAAAATATATATATATTTTTTTAAATATTCATTCATCAGAATCATTTATAATGACAACTGATAATTGAATATTAAAAAAAAACAAAAAAAAACGGACGAAACACCCTTCAACCATGTTATGAGTGTTGGCGTTGCATAGTTTGTCCACCAGAGGGTACTCTACAACATCCCTGTTGGCAACACACTTTGATTTTTTTTGTTGTTGTTATTGTCTTTTTGTTCAAAGGACTAAGTTTCATATCTTAAGTTTGTATTTTTATACATTTTATTTATCACAGTTTTAATATATTTTGATGTTCCTCTGTTCTGTTGAGACAATAAAACAAACTATTATTTTTAAACTGCATTATCATATTATTTTAGTGAGGACTCAAATAACTAATGTTAAGGAAATCATTTTTTTCTGCATTACTGAATTTTTAAAAAAATATATATCGGCAGATATATCGGAATATCGGATTTTTAAATCATCAAATATTTGTATCAGTATCGGCCTTAAAAACCCTTTATCGGTCGGGCTCTAGCCAATATTAGTACATTTATATTATTTATATTATTTGATTAAAAACTGATATGTACCTCATCATTCATCTCTGCCTCGAGGTCCTCTGCAAGTTCCTCAGCTCCCTCAGGATCTGCCTCCTCCTCCGCTACCTTCCCCTCTACGGGAGCTGCCGGTGGGGATAAAACCTCTGGCTCAGCCTGCAGAGGCACAGCAGGCTCCGCGTTGTCCTCTGGCTTTACTGGGAGTGCTTTGGTGCGTTCCTCTTGTTCTGGTTCTTGTGCTGGGACTGGCTTCAATGCTGGCATTGTATCTTCGAGTGGGTCTAGCAGTGGATCAAGGGCCAAATCTGGAAAAGTTTGGACTCGAACAGGCAGATCCAGCACTGGACTGGCTGTGGTTTCAAAGGAGATGAGCTCCTCTACTGTGACGGGTAGTGCTGCTGTTTCTGCAACAAGTTCCTCAGTAACAAGAGTCCCTTCTGCTGCTGTATCTGTGATGGTTGGTGCTGAGGAGACAATACCTTCTTCCAGTTTTTCATACACAGGCATTTCTTCATTTGCTATAGATTCTCTTACATCTGTATCACCTATCAGAACAGTGCTGACTTGGACATCCTCTGTTGCTATGTTTTTTGTCGCCACTGTCTCACTTGATGTTTTTTCTGTCGCCATGACGGTTTTGGATTTCGTCTTGATTAGATATGTTTCAGATACACAGGCAGCAGGCACAGCATCAGTTGCTGGAGAAACGTCCTGAACATCTGTCTCAGCTGATGAGCTGACATCTTCCACGGGACTGGATTGAACCATCTCTGGCTCTTCGGGGCCAATCTCTGTGGTGGACTCCAAAATGTCTTCCTCTACAGAGACTGAAGCCTCCTCTGATTTAGCGATGGTGTCCGCCTCAAAAGACACAGATTTTGCTTGCTTTGCTCCAACATGCTCTTCTGTTACTGTGACAGGCAGAGAGGATGCTGCTGTTGGGATGGATTCTTCTTCTGTTGCTGAAACAGGATTAATTATATCCTGTTTTAGTGGAATGGGTTCCTCCACTACTGCGGTTTCTGCAGGTGCAGCCTCCATCACTGCTGCTACCGTGACGATTTCATTTATGCTCTTCAACACTTCCTGTATATAGATCAAGCAGAAATACAATTGTTATACTTATATATTACATTTTAAATACTGATGCATCAATGTGTAAGCAGCATTTTGCTGTTGTAGCTGCCGGAAGTGGAGCTAGTTTTAACTACTTAATATAGCGTTATGTAGTTTAGTCCAGTGGTTTCCAACCTACGGGTTGGTCCCCTCCATAGTGTCACAAGATGAATCGGAGGGGTCATGATTTTATTATTGAGAGAGGAAAGAAGAAAAAACAAAGCTCTGCCACACTTATTTGTTTTTATCTTTTGTACCGTGACCAATAATTGTTTCAATGTAGATAGGGGCCTTTCAGTATTATTCCACTATATAAGACACACTTGAAAAGATGTGAACCTATCCTTTAAGAGACCAGCCACTATCGAAGGCAGAACATTCTTTTCCAAAAGCTGTTTGGCATTGAGATATTCATTCAGTAGCAGCATATATTTAAAATTTTGGTCAGAGGTTCAGTAAAAGCTCAAATGATGTAGAGGTGCAGGTTCCTCACCTCTGGCTTAGTGATCTCTCCTTTGGGCACAAAAGCTGCAGATTCCTTCAGGACATCGCGGTCCTCATTTGGCTGAAGAATAGAGAATCAGACAAAATGTAGTCTCAAACAAGATGCTCGAAGCATGGACAGTTGATTCTGATGATTCAATAATAATAAATTAGCAAAACAGCATTTGAGAGAACAAATCCAAATTCAACAACTGACTAAAAAACTAGAACATTTTACAACTTGTGCAACAATGAACCTGTTAAAAAGTTATGTACATCATTTAGGATAAAATCACTCCTCCGTCTAATAAAGTTTTCAAGTTGAGTTGCTCTGACTTCCACTGACCATGATGAGTGGGTATTCTGCAGCAGGCCTGACCCTGACATGAGTCTCCTTCAGGTACTCCTCAGCCAGCAGGGCTTGCTGGAGGCCGGGGAACAGGTTGCTATACTGGGAGGGGTCAGCCAGAGCATCTGCTGCCTTCTGGTTAACCTTGGACAGACTCTCCTTCCACAGCTTCACCACCCTGGAGGGAGGGAAGCATATACGGCTCACCAATGATGCACAATGTAAATATACACACAGATATAGATATTCCCATTATCAAAAACTTTCAGGAATTGCATAACCTTTCAAGAGATTTTGATATGGAACAGATTGATGTATGCTCACAGACGCAGCCAGTACACTGGAGTACAACATTCAGGCACATATGTTGTGTATTCAATAGAAACAGCTTTACCTTGACACATGGCTGGGCAGATATGTTCTTGCCAGAAATGCTGCCTCTGGCAACCGATCTGTTTCGATGAGAAGGTCCAGACATTTGTCCAATCTGGGCAAATACAGAAAGTGGTCATGTGCCAAAATTATTATAACAAACTAAAATGATAGAAAAAAAAAAAAAGTTGATTAAAATCTGGATTTGAACATAGATCCCTTTCCCCTCCCCCCTCCTCTTCTTCCACTCACCTTCCCTGCAGGAAGTAGGTGAGAAAGGCCACATTGGTCTTCCCATCCTTCTCTGCCCCATCGGCCAATTTTCCCACCATGTTGACGTTGCCCGAGGCGGTGGCCAACAGCAATAATCCCCCATAATCCTGAGCTTGGTGCAGACACTCCTGAGCCAAGCTAAACTGGCACTTTGTAGTAGCGAGCTCTGCCAGCTGCTTCCATTTCTGCTCTGACTGGAGTCCCCCATGCCAAGGTGCCGAAGAGACAGAAGAGAGGATTATCACAGGAGGAAAAGCATGGACCTCAACAATACACTGTGAAGCAGTCACTAAGTATGGGAGGCCGGGCCAGGGTTGTGACTCACCCTGTAAGACTTATATAGTAAAAATGACTTTTAAATGATTCTATATACATGATCCTGCATATTGCAATTCAATTTCAATTCAAGTTATCTCAGGATAGTTTACAGAGTAGGTCTAGATCACACTCTACAATTTACAGAGAGTTATTATGTAGTATGGATGTGGGACAGCTTTCGTCTTGTTTTGTGTGTATTTGTGCTCTGACCTCTGCCTCTGAGGCCAGTTGGTAGGCTATCTTGAGCTCTCCCAGCTGCAGGGCCAGTTCAAACTTGTGTTCTGGGTCAGTGGTCACAGCCAGGGCCTGCTGTCTAAAGCCCTACACAATGCAAGAAAACACAATAAACAGTTAAATACATATTTTATTCCATATATTCTGCTCTGTCCAACAGTGGAAGATAAGATATGTGAAACTATGTGAATTTGAAAAAGTGTTTCAAAGAGACTTCACGAGAAGCAAAACCATTCCCTTGATAAATATAAGAAAAACAGAAGAATTCTGCCCAGAGGTTCTATTCCATCTGGCTGCCTGCTGTTCTGTAAAGTATGAGCTCCATAGCCAAATCCTGAATTTATAGGCAGTTCAAGCAAAAAGAAAAGCACCGAGATGCACAGAGATTGCAAGTCAAATGTACCTGTTTCTCCAAAAAGTGGGCTACCCTGGCCCTCTGCTCCTTGGGGATTGTGGGTAGAACCTTGTCGGCCGTGCTGAAGTCCCTCCTCATGACAGCTGTCTGGTACTCCAGCACTGACAGCAGCAGGGAGTAGCTGATGACATTCAGCTCCTTGTCTCCGAGGTAGAGACGATCGTCCTTGGGGATGTAGCCCAGCAGATACATGGTCCTACACATGAGAAAGATCTGTTTTAAAGGCACTTCTTTGAGATTTTGTTCATGGTATCTCTAATTTACTGGATAGAAATGGACAGCAAGAGAAAGGTGGACGGCATGAGACATCAAGTGTCATCAAGTGAGAGATTAAAAGCCATACAGCAGATTTTCCCAGCATGCCAGGGGCATGGCTGTAACGAGGATGATGGCAGAGTGCAACTAGGGGTAGACGGTAGGGGTAGATGGCAGTTTGCAGATTATCTGTATCGGTGTTTTATATGCCTGTTAACCGATAAAGTTAATTAATTAAAAAGTGTCTACTATCTGACTGACTATCTTTTACTATGTTTCTAATTTATTAAATAATTGCATAACCCATTTAAACAAAGTTTTGTATGGGAGTTTGGAACATTCTTTTTGACTTAAGCATTTTAATTTTCACTGTAAATGCATATGGGTTCCAAATATTGGTTTTCTGTTTCATTAACTTCTAATAATCGGTATTTATATCTGCCTTGAAAAAACAGTATCGGTCAATCCCTAAGTGCAACAGCTAAACAACTTTAACTTTATCATCCCGAAGAACATTGGATCTGCAGCAGGCATCAAATCATAACTGGGTCGACAAACATATTGACAACAGCTACAAATACAGACAAATTCTACACCACAAATAAAAACAAGGTACACCTGGCACACTGAACCAGAAGCTAAAAAAACTAAAAACATTAGAAACAGCACAGTAAAGAAATAAATGTTAAGTTAAATCAAGTGCCGAGATGAATACACCCAAGATGGGTACATCTTTGTAAATTTACATGTAAACATGCATTGTACCTGTCGAGGTGAGCAATGGTGATGATCTCTCCTCCAACATAGTAGTTTAGTCTGTTGAGAGAGCTGGTGTAGATGAAGCAGTCTCCCACCCAAACCCCTGTCTTCACTATCTCTGGCACCTCCCCCAGCACCTGGTCAGCAGGAAGAAACAAGAAAGACACAAATAATCATTGGAAATAATTGTTTAACAATTCTTAAAACTTCAACAACAACAAAATAGACATAATTCCTCAGCAGACTGTACAATGTTACTATAAAGTGGATGTAGGATCAATTTAAAGCTATGGTGCGTAGTTTTTGTCGCCCCCATGAGGCGATGAGTAATGACAACAAAACTGTCGGCGCGTCCACATGATACAAGCCTTCAGTGATAGCGCACCACACCCACCCCTCCTCTACGCCGTTGCTAGTAGCCAAGGAGGACATGGAGGATTAAAAAAACATGATAGACTCTTCAGAAGAGGTAATTATCTTCACTTGAGTTTCTGTGCGCGAAAGTCGCCGGACGACACAATCTTCTGGACATACTGAGAAATACAGAGAGAGTTGTGTGGAGCTGATAGTCTTGATTTGCTTTGTAGCAACTCATTTGGCAATGGCTTGAATGTAATTGACGTTCATTAATATCAAAAAGTTACGCACTAAAGCTTTAACAACAAAAATAAGACACCAAAGGCTGGATTCTTTTTAATTGACATGTAGTAGGTAATACATTTTTTTTTTGTATTTTCATCATGTGTTTCTGGAGATTATGTTCTGCAAATGACATCTCTGCACATTTGTTCAGGAAATACACTACTACGGGTCACTGACCTCAAAGGCGCCTTCTATCCCATCCTCTGTTATCTCTTCCTTGGACTCCTGGGCCGCTGCCACTTTCTCTGGTAGGTAGCGCAGCACAAAGAAAGACTCATCTGTACCGATACACACAAGCTCCCCAGAGTCGGACCAGAAGATCTAAAGACAGTAAGACAAGATATTATAGACAGAGGGCTGCAGGTGTAAGAGCTCGGGATCGACCTACACTGTTTTTTTTAAGATACCGATACTGATTATTAGTAGCCAATGAAACCGATAACCAATATGCATTTAGAGTGAAAATTAAAATCTTTAAGTCAAAATTAAGATTTTGGAATGTTACAAACTACAGCAAAAACTTTGTTTAAAAGCTTTAAGCAATAATTGAATCATTTATAAACTTTCAACATAATACACAGTAAAAGATAGTCAGTGTTGTGGGCGGGACATTAAGTCAGACTCAGTGGTGAGTGAAAGCGAAGCAGAGGGACAGACACAGAGCTGTAGCGCAGTCAAAGTAGCACACTTTTTAATTAATTAACTTTATCGGTTAACAGGCAAATAAAACGCTGATACAGATAATCTGCAAACTGCCAAATAACGGCCTGATAATCGGCCAGGGTTGATAATCGGTCTATCCCTAGTAAGAGCCATAACAGTATATGACCCACATGTTTAGGTTGGATCTCGATACGGCGGATCAGTTCACCACTCTCCCAGTCGTAGAAAGCCAAGCCACTGTTTGACCTCACGCCCAGTAAGAAGCCACCAAAGATACCTGTGGGACAGGATACCAAGCATTAGACTATACACACACATATACATACTGCACCTACACACACAAAAACTTGTGGTGTCAAATGACAAAATAGGAAATAAAACTCACCTTCAGTCCCAAAGTCAGGTTTAAAAGCCTTCTTCTCTTTGAAGTTCTTAAATATTCTGACCATACTGCTGCCTTCCCTTATGGCATACCTATGAAAATAATGTACACACTTAATTATAATGTGCCTGACCACATCAAAGAGGGAAGTTAATTACTTTTATTACATATATTTCACAGTTATAACTAGTTGAAGGAATAGTTCGACATTTTGGGAAACATAATTAAATCAATGCCACCCTCATGTCCACACGCCTAATATGAAGCTAAAGCCAAGAGACGTTCGCCTAGCTTAGCATACTATAAAGACTGGAAGCAGGGGTAAACAGCTACCCCGTCTCTGTCCAATATAAAAATAAAAAAACATCTTTATGCAAAGCTAATCACCTGCTCCCTCTGCCTTCATATTTGGCATACAGACATGAGACTAGTATCAATCTTCTCATCTAACTCTCGGCAAGAAAGCAAATAACTGTATTTACCCAAATGTCGAACTATTCCTTTAAGTACTTACTGTGAAGAATCATGGGCCCAGACAAACTCTTGAGCTGAGCCAAAGCTCTTGTTCCTCAGGGCCATGGCAGTGTAGATGATATACTCCCCATCTCCGCACACCACTACAAATCTGTAAATACACAAAACATACATATCTGGATATAACATTTTGAAACCCAGACTAAGGCTGATACACACAACTCTCACTCCAAAAGTATCAGGTAGGCACCACTTTCTTTTAAAACCTGTACTCACCTGTGTCCTGGGTAGTTACACTGTGGTTAGACACAAGCATACAGTACAGTACAGTCCAGAAACGTAATTGTGTTGTTACTCCAAATCATATAAAAACTATATCTCAATAGCTCAAACCAGGAGATACATTTAAAAAAAATCAACCCTATGATATGCATTTTGTACAGCAACATACATAACAACTGTATAAGAGATGTCCATAATTTGCTCTAGAATGCTTGTCAAATAAAAGGCCTTCACACATGATGGATATGGATATTTAATGTGTAGAAGATGAATGTAACTTCGCCAGAAGAGATCATACCATTATTTAGCAACTTCTTAAAATTTCTGTCCCAAATTCACTCCATATAATAATGGACAGGTTGATCATCTTCACCTTCCTTTAAAAAAAAAAAAACCCTTGCCAGCACTCCCACAGATATCGTGGTATACAGATATGGAACGCCAAAGTACACGTTATCAGGAGCTCGTTATCCTTTCCAATTTTTCTGGTAAGTGTGGGTGTATATGAATATGAACAGGGTTATAGTGACTTGTACAGTCTCAGAAGTAAATCAACACAGACCAACAATCTGTGTCAGGGGACAAAGTGCACATTTTGGTAAATGGAAAAGGAAAGGAAATCTATCTATCTATCTATCTATCTATCTATCTATCTATCTATCTATCTATCTATCTATCTATCTATCTATATATATATATATATAATATACACACACACACACACACACACACACACACACACATACATATATACATATATATATATATATATATATACACACATACACACACATATACATATATATATACATATATACATATATATATATATATATATATATACATACATACACACACACATATATATATATATATATATATATATATAATGTTATGTTATGTTATAAGGTTATGTGTGTGTATATATATATATATATATATATATATATACATACACACATAACCTTTTATCACCGCTGCTTCCACCCACAGCCCACTGACTCACCTCCCGTTAGGGCTGTGTTGGATGGTCTGGGGGAAGATCTCACAGCTGCCCATGTCTTTAACACCCAGCGACAGCCGCTCTCCATCTCTGATCTCACCCATGGTCTCCCCCATGGACTTCAGGTTGGCCTGCTGCACTTCAGAGTGGTGAGCCCATATGATCTTCCCACTGGAGTCCATGGACATGGCTGGCTCCTCCCGACCCAGCTGAGACAGAGAAGGAGAGGAAACAGGAGGATGAGGGGCAGGTTTGGTGGTGTAAAGGAAGGGCAGGTCAAGAGATATTCCTTCGGCTTACACGATGCAATCTGCTAAATAATATATTCCAAATGAGGGCGTATTACATGACGCAAGACAGGCTGCGTCCTCTATTTCATGGGAATCGTGGGTTTTAATAACCTGACGTGGTGTTTCCAGTTTAAAATTGAACGTTACATGTTCTGTTAACAGGAGATTATTGACATTATTTCATCAGTCAGTGGTTTCCAGCTGCTGTCCTCAAGGCCCTATCGACAAAATAAGGGCTTCCAAGAGCCTATTGATTGGGCCTTGTTCAGAGGTTGAAAGCAGCAGAATAATAAAAGAAAATATATGTTATATATGTTTTCTGAGATGAGTGGCTCATATCAGTCTGCTCCTACATGTTTACCAAAACCATGACCTTTGTATTTGTTAGAATTGGCCATTTGTTATTTAAGTCATCTACGTGAGGAATTAGGGAAAACAGTAAAGTATTATAGTGCTTAAGATGAAATATATGAAAATGTAAAACTTTCTGGGAGATAGTGCTATATATTAAACAACAACAACACAGTATACCTTGATGATGATGCTGCCTTCATCATAGCCCAAAGCCACACTGTTGGAGCCAGGCTGGCCACATATACACCACACCCTCTCCATGCTATAGTTGAGTGTGTTTTCCAGTCGGTAGGTGTTGGAGTGCCAAACTCGAACAGTGCCTACGGAAAACAACATAGAGGTCAAATTGAACCAAGATGCTGTGGTGATTTTGGGCAGGTGTGTTATGCAGCTTTAAACTGTTTCATTGAAATACACAACCTACCATCCTCAGAGCCTGTGAGGATGATTGGCAGCTCAGGATGGAAACAGACACAGGTCACATTCTGGGCGTGGCCCTCCAGGGTCTGAACACAGGTTTTGTTCTGGTAGATAAAGACACACAGCACATGCACTTGTCATATAATGTCACCGACAATTAGGGGTGCAAGATATATCGACTCAATATCGTTATCGCAATATATCGAAAGTGTCGTAATAAGTATGCAATTTTTTTTTTTATTTTGTGGAGCGCTGCGTCCCGTCCGTTGGCTGTGTGGCTTAGTTGTGTTTGATTTAGAGCTAGTTTGAAACGCTATAATGATCAGGTTTCATTGGCCAGTTACTGTGCCACTTGCACACTTGGGTCCACTACGTGACAATCCCTATGGAGCGAACCATGTGACGTGTGTGCAAATTTCGACAGAGTGACAGTGCAAGTGAAGAAATAGATAGAGACAACAAAACGGAACGAATCAGAGAAGAGAAAGAAAAGTTGTGTCCTGTTCTTTTTATTTATATATATATATATATATATATATATATATATATATATATATATATATATATTTTATATTGTACAACCAGTAAAACATGTCCTGTTCTGTAGACATGGTCCTTATTTATTTATTCATGTTGTACCAGTCCAATATGACTGACTGTTTAATTTGTTATGAATCTATTTTGATGAGTTTCCCGTAACTTTTGTAATTTTACATATGTTTAAAAATATTGAAATTAATGTAGATATCACAATATTCATAATCGATATCGCAATATCACATTTTGTCAATATCGTGCAACCCTACCGACAATACTGTACTATGCTTTTTATATCAAAACTGCTCAGGTGTGCGTGTTAATATGTAACATTGAATATTCGCGTTAGGAATAATATGCACTACAATCTGCTACACAGGAGTGTATGCAAGATATTTAATGCATGATTGACAAAATCATAACAATTTTGAGTTTTCAGAATACTACATGATGAAGCCTTGCTAAATTTGTTTTATTTTTGAAAATTGAAACGTTGCATCGTAGAAATACAGTCCTGTTACTGCTTTCACTACAGACACAACTACACCTACTATTTCTGCTGTCCTTACATTTATATGCAATGAGAATCATGGGAGACTCGCTGGAAGATATGTAGCAGCTCAGTTATGGAAGAGAGCGGGCTGACAAGAAAGATATTTGTTTGGGATAAACACATTTCTGACTCTCGGTCAAACGACATTGTTCTACAACTTTGGTGAGGCATTACAATGTAAAGATCAACATTTGTCTGTTAGATCAGAGTGTACATTTAGGATGATAACATAAGAATATGGTTCTGAAAATGATGTTGTATATAATGACCTAAAAGGTAAAGAGCTTTACGTGCCCAGTTGAGATCTGGTATTTTACCACTTGATGTTAAAACTGGACGGTTTTTCAGTCTGGAAGAAGAAAAGTGGATTTGCTCAATGTGTGGTCTGAATGATTAGATCAATTTTGTTTTCTATTGTCCTTTACACAAGGCACTGTGGAATACTTGTTTAGTAATATAAATACATATTGATGATGCACAAAGATTGAGTTGGCAGTTCACATACGAAACAAATAAATCAGAGTTACTTGGAGCAAGCCTGGGAGATGAGGAAAAAAGCCCATTATAAGGATTAACTTTAGGCTTGAATTAATTCTTGTACAGTTCATTTGGTACCTGATAATCCCAGATCTTGACCAGGCGGTCATCGGCCCCTGAAATGAGGTAGGGCTTGTCTCCTCCGCTGTAGTAATCAATGCAGTTCACCCCCTTCTCATGGCCCTCCAGAGTGAAGTTGGGAGTCTTGGAGCCCAGCTGCCACACCTACAGCAGGCAGAGTAGAACCATGCAGTGAGCAACCAAGGAAAAGTTGATGCATTTCATGAGTAATAGAATGATTAAAGGATGCTTTGTAGAGCACTGTAGTATCAGTATATCAATGTTATTTTCTAAATAGTGTAAGCAAATGAGGCCTCGATGGAGATGATTGAAAGCCTCTATCTCATAGAAGTGGTGTTGTTAGTGGTAGTGTTACTTAAGAAATTGAGACAATATTTCCCATGAACCCTGTTACATCTGGCTGTGAAGGAAATGTCCCCGCCTGTTTCTCCTTTCTGTCTCTTTTACCTTCATTTAAACTGGAAGAACACCCACCACCTTCGTCTGTTTGTGCCCTCAAGCAAATTTCTATTGTATGTTCTTACAAGCATTTGCATGTGTGCATGTGTGTGTGTGTGTGTGTGTGTACCTTAACAGTTCTGTCCAGAGAGGCGCTGGCAAACTGGTTGTTGTCTTTGGGGTTAATGACAATCTGCATGACGTAGTGAGTGTGTCCCTCAAACACTTGACCACACGACCATTTTCTGTCCCAGTCCCACAGCTTGATCAACATGTCATCTGAAAACACACACACACACACACACACACACACACACACTACAGTTAGGAATGCTGGAAGTTTTAGAACTCCTCGTTATTAAATTAGGTTTTAAAAAAAAGCATTCTTTTCATAAGTACATCTTTCCTACCACTGCTGGTGAGGATGTAGGGCTGTGTAGGGTGGACAACGATACAGCGGATGTAGTCAGAGTGAGCCTCAAACATGTGAACTCGCTCCAGAGTGTTGTAATTAAACACTCGGATCTGCATATCATCCTGGGGACAGACAGAGAAAATGACAAGTGCATTTGGCCCTAAACAAAACACAAAACACTGATTTACCTGGCTAACGTCTCTGCCTCCAAAGAGGAGTGGCAACAGAACAGTGCTGCTTAATGCACTGTAGTGCAACCCATGGGTAGAAAACCATTGGGTCACCAATCCAGCCCAAGACAATGGGTTATATTGACCCACTGTTAGAAAACAACACGCTCAGGTTTGACCTTAAAACTGTCACACATGTATTGTTAGTCGTACAAAACGACGTGCATGACGTTCGCAACGGCAAAGAATCCACATAGAGTATAATTAATAATGAGTAACATAACAATGACACGTACGTTAAAAAAGAGCTAGAGCAGAAACCTTATGTCCATATTTCGATTACAGTAACTTGTCTTGGGTTTGATTGAAGGCTCAATAGCTTTCTACCGATTTCAGTGTAAACAACAAAGAAATGCAACTATCTTTGTACATTCAAACATTTAAAAATATTTTACGCATTCAAAATGACTCTTTATTCTAGGAGGAAAAATACAGATAAATTGAACTGACTTGAGTTACTGAAAAGAGATTATTATGCTCATTACCAGTTCATTTAAACTTTAATTTCTTGTCAATTAACATACTGAAAAGCAGCAGTGGAATGTAACTAAGTACATTTACTCAAGTACTAAGTACAAATTTGAGGTACTTGTACTTTACTTGAGTCTTTTCTTTTCATGCCACTTTCTACTTCTACTCCACTACATTTCAGAGAGAATTTTCGTACTTTTTACTCCACTACATTCATCTGATAGCTTTAGTTACTAGTTACTTTACAAGTTAAGATTTTTGCACACAAAACACATGTAGTTTATAAAATCTGATGTTTTCTTAAAATTAAACTACCAAACAATATAACGGCCTACAAGTCCAGCTGAAATGATTCGCCGATTAGACAGTTTGGATTGTTTCCAGTTTCTAAAATGTGAGGATTTTTCTGCATGGACAACTACTACTTTTAATACTTTTTTTTTTTTTAGAACATTTTACTGATGATACTTACTGCACATACTTTTACTTAAGTAACATTTTCAGTACAGGACTTTTAATAAACAGTATTTTTACAGTGTGGTGTTAGTACTTTTATTTAATTAAAGAATCTGAATACTTCTTCCACCACTGCTGAAAAGAAGGTAACTGACATGAAATGTAATTTGAATACATACATTAATGCTACAATTGAGTCACAATACTTACTGCACCAGCAATGACCCAGTGTTTCCTGGCCACAAACTTGGCTACTCGGACAGGCAGGTCACACAGTTCAAAGGTTTTCACCATCATCTACACACACAGGAGTCAGACCAGATTAATATTATACAGACTTCATTTCCATCGGATAATCAAAAGCTTGGATGAAGAAATATGAAGTGATTGTGTATGTGAAGGAATAGCTCAATGAGCGAATGGGTGACTGATCAAAGAAGTGATTGAGTGATTCATTTGTAAAGGACCTGTGTCTCATGGTTCCAGACCACCACAGTGCCGCTGTAGAGGCTAGCCACCATCCAGGGCTCAGTGGGGTGCAGATCCACACTCTTCACTCGGTCAGACCGAGCAGTCAGCTTCCGCTTGATGTCCAACCGCAGAGGCTATGATATAAAATAAGAAAAAACAGAAAGAATGATGATTAAACAAAAAATATATATATTAATCAGCATCAATCTAATCAGGTAACTAATCAGCTCATCTCAACAATGGTGGAAGTTCTTTGCCAGAAGATTGTAAAAACAGTCAATAAGCAGCCTGTATTTTGAATTTTATAGTATATGTATGGCATGTTTTGCATTGTAGGCCCTTTTAATTCAGACTTGACATACATATTGTAAGGAGGAAACATTTTTTTTTAATTCTGTTTGAAGTTTTAGAGTAATGGAGGGGGTGTGTCTGTTGATACTTCCCATTGCACAATTACATGCATGACGCCTGCTCCAGAATGACTGGTCCTTTCAAGTCTAATCATGTCAATGAGCATTAGTAGGCTTTTTTATTTGTTTTCTTGTAATGGGATTACTGCATGTTAAAAATCTGCCATAAAAAAATATAAAACTTTTTCATACAACGTAAAATTAAAAATGTTTTTCTGTGCTGGTCTTTGTTGATCATAACATATGTGCAGTTTTTTTCGCTTATGTTGTTGCTGCGTGTACGTATACTGTGTTTTGAATGGAGTTTCCACATGTAATGTGGTTTATGGATAGTGATAGTACGCACATGGGGCACATGAACAGAAACCAATAAATAAACAAAGTTATGGTAAAGCATTTTGTGTCTTTTTTCCGCCTACCATGTTTCCACGTCAGCGAGTCTCTGCAGTGCTGTCCAGTAAATTGACCGGCTTCCCTGTTGCCCTCGACGGGCAGACTTCGACTCGGGGAACTCGGTGGTGGAGAAAGTTTGTAACCAAGCGTACAAGAATAAAAACAGAGCAACTTCCGGTATTTATTTTCACAATAAACCTCGAAGCTGAAACATTTAACAAATTACAAAAAACTATATTACTATCCTATATGAAAGGACGGCAAGATTTAGCAAAACCTAAACTTTTAATCTAATAGTCCAAATATAATCTTGTAGTTCACCATTAATCAGCAAAATTAAATGTAAATGTTAAATTTTTAATTTTAATTATAATAATAACAATTGGCTATTATTATTATTATTATTATTATTATTATTATTAGCAGGGAATTAATTGTCAGCATTGTAATAATCAAAATCAGAACCAGCTTTATTAGCCAAGAATGCAAACAAGAAATTTGACTCCAGCTTTCACTAGCTCTTATTAATGTACAGAGTTACAAGAAGAACAGTGAAGTAATAGTTAGTTTGTTTAGTTATATAAACAGCAAATGGACATGAACATCCCAGCAAACACATACCCTTTAGGGAACGTTCCCTAAAGGTTCTCTGAAGGTAATACCTTTAGGGAACCTTCCCAGAACGTTCCCTAAAGGTAAAATATTTTGGAACCTTCAGCTAACCTTCCTGGAACGTTCTCTTAAAGTTGTTTTTTTGTTGAACTTGTAAAGAACCTTTAGGGAACGTTCCCTAAAGGTTCTCTTAAGGTTATTATTTTTTTTTTTACCTTCAGCTAACCTTCTAGGAACGTTCCCTAAAGGTTCTGTAAAGGTTAGTTTTGTAGAACCTTGAAATAACCTCCAGGGAACGTTCTCTAAAAGTTCTGTTAAGGTTGCATTTTTTTACCTTCAACTAACCTTTAGCATGTTCCCTTAACACGTTTCTGACTGCAATTATACTTGTTACTGTGATTTGCAGTAACAAGTATAATCTTTGAAGAGTATGATGTTTTCATTTCTTGATTTGATATCTGACCCAAAAATACACAGATGTAAATGGTCATGTAGCAAAAATAACATGTTTTAACCACCTAAGCATGATGCATAGCTACATATGAGATGAATTTATACTCTGAAGAAGCAAAATCAATTGTGGGGAAGAAAGAAAAAGCTGTAATACAGACTAGCTGATGGTGACTGCTTCTCTGTGTGCTTCATTCTACTATGAAAACAAGAATAAAGAGACACTGACACGTGTTAGGTTTACAAAAGGATTTATCTTTTATTTATTTATTATTTATAAATGTCTGAAACTATTTCATTAGATAACCAGGAACGACTTCAGGTAAATAACAAACAAACATTTACAAACAAGCAGTAACAATCAGATCTACACGAATGACAAGACAACAGTATAACAAAGTAGGCCTACAACAAATTAATTTAACTTGTTAAATTAATGGTTAACAAAACTTAAATTCATAGTAACATTCACACACACATAAAAAAAAAATATATATATATATATATATATATATAAAGTTATCTGTTATTGCTGAGGTGAAGCTGTGATATGTAATACCTCTGACAGGTCAGTTGTAAAGAGAATGTGAATGATATGGAACCTGAGCTTTGGATAATGTTCACCTGGCCTGGAACCAGCGCTGTGGTGACTCAGGGACGATGATCAATAGTGTGAAAGGTCCATGACAGTATATATGTATATACTGTATATATAAACAATTAAACTATACAAGACATTCAATGCATTTTACAACCATGCACTATATATAATTACATTAATATGGTAACATATACAACATTCACACCAGATCCGTGGTTCCATCACAGCTGTGGCATGGTTGTGTGTGTTCATCTAAGCTGACTAATGTTACCTGTAAATGGTTTACCTAATTGCTGGATCACAACTGAGCATCTTCCAGGAGTCCTTGACAGAACTTACCCTACAGGACCTTCCTACTCATGAAGACTGAGGTGGAAACTTTTCTTGTTTGCAGCAGGTGTAGGTTTTTGTCAAAGACTAAGCCAAGTTAGGTTTTTGTATTTTATTATAAACTTGCAAGAATATAGGAGTACACAATTTCACAAAAGGCACAGCAGCCCAGTGTGGAAAAGTGTATTCAACGAATAAGAAAAAGCACACAGTTTATATGCATCTTTAGTAAGATAGAAAGACATGCCCCCAAACTATGCATATGCATTGCCTACATAAAAGTCAAACTGATTTTTTTTCTCAGTTTATTCAGTTTTAAAGGGTGCATATTGTGCAAGGGTGTATGGCTGGCTGTGTTAACAATGTAAAAAGCTACCTATAAAGTAGGTGCTTATTTACATTTGATGGTATTTTATTTAATGGATGTTGCACAACGTGTATATCAAACTGTAATATACATGCATATGTAAGTCTCTCAAAGATGTAATTTTGTGGTGACCACTTGCTAATAAGTTTTGACGCTGTTTAATTTAATATTTCAACATTTTAAAATACTTTTTTCTTTTGGGGTTTATTGTAAGGCCTTTATTTTGAAGACAATACGACAATTTTCCGGTTAAAATCTCTCTGTCGCTGTCTGACTTGACGCAGCTTCTTTTGGCGACGTGGATCCTCCAGCGCTTCCTGTGGGGAGTAGCTCAAGATCCGGCAGAGAAGGAGAACATGCTGTACCCATAGGTTGTACCTGTAAGTTCGTGCTACACTGCAAAAAAACACATGCTTCACTGAAACAACCCACCAAGTTTACTTGTGAGTCTTAAACCCTACAATTCAAAGATATGGCCTATACCTATGTTAATGATATATGTTTGTGTAACGTTGCATTATCTCAAATGTTTCCAACAACATTCAAACAACGTTCAAACCCAGAGAAATCGTCGTAACAGTCATAACCTTTGGCCCCTAATGGTTGCTGTTTTTTTACAGCAGGATTTCAACCTGTTATTGATAGACCTAAAGCGCTTTATGTTTAACAAAAATCTGTTAAATAACGCTCTATTGACCGTGTCTTAACAGAACTATGATGTATTTCTAAAATACAGCAATCAACTGCTAATCACCGTCCATATATCTTAAGTAACAGTATCATGCAGTATGCATTTTGGTAATCAACTTCACCTGAACTGAGAGCTGGATCCGTTCTTTTTTTCATCCTTCACTATCTAAATGGTTATTTGGTGAGTGACGTTAGCACTGGTATACGTGCAGTTTAGTGTCCCAAGTTCCCCATACAATGTCCTTAATTATGAACCTGCTAAACCATCTGTTTAGCAGGTTAGGGTTAGGGTTAGGGCAACCTGTCTCAATAAGACCCTCATCATTTGGGACACTCAGTTTTTGGAAAATAATTTGGGACACTAAACTGACGTATAGCCTACCGTTAGCACTTTTATTTAATTCATAAATTGGTGTTAATAATATCAGGGACCTTTCCAGTTTGTTTGCATTTGAAGGCTAGTGTATGTCATGATACGATTCAGCAGCTAGAATATCAGAGTTGATTGTCTAAGTAAAACCAGCTCATTTTAATTTATAAATATCCAAGGATGTGCACACTGTATTTTACCAGTGAATTCATGAAGCATAATGAACGTCTTGACAATGCAAACTTTTTACAGTCTGTTGTATTTGTGTTCTGTTTTTGAAAATGCACATACAACTTCTTCTGTTTGGATGTTCCAAGCTGGGATAATTTGGCTAACATTTGGCTATCTGTGGGGTTAGTTCAGGGTGTGGGATAATTCTTTGTAGCCATGGCTTTGGACAGATATTTTGAGAAGAGTAACAACCAGTAAAATCTATAATAGCCTTTTTCCTAACAAAAATACATGTAATTGTATGTTGTGTGACTATTCCTATGTATAATCGGCTAAGTCAGTATTCATTTAGTTTAAAAATATGTTTATTATGTAAATAATACAAACTAAAGAAACTGCAGGATACTGTAAAAGAAAAAGAAAAAAACAGTTATATAATGTATTTTTGACTGTAGAATACTGTGAAAGTATGAAAAAACAGTTCATACTGTATTTTGCATTAACAGTACAAAACCGTTCATTTTAGTGACAGTAAGCCAATGTTAATTTTACAGTAACATAATGGCAACCCTGCTACTAGTTGTTTACTGTTTTTTACACGAAAATTCACAAAAAACAGTGAAAGTTGCTCCAATTTATGGCAAAACAGGGGGAACACCAGATTATACAGTTCGTTAGAGATGAATTGTAAATCAAAGATTTCTATTTCTACCACACAGCATCATTTTTTCATTAATTCCATGCCACCTTTCTACACAGACCTGATTTATTGATATGATATTTCAATATCGATCCAGCTTACTACAATATGTTGACAAGAGGCTCATGCTAAGGCTTGGTGGCTAAACCATACCGTAACTTTATGAGGTTACACCCGGTCAGCTACCACCACTAATAGAATCTAAGTATTTATCTAAAAAACTGCTGCTATTTCATTAGAACATGACATAAATAAATGTTACTAAAGGTAACATTATACAAATTCAACAGATTAACTCTCTATGTGAACAAATACATTTTAATCTGCAATGGTGGTTAACAATGAAGACAACAATTACCATGATCCCACCGCACAACTTCACAAGTCATCAAAAGTCAATAATATCGACTGAGACCTCGAGACTGACACCTTTGCGGAAGACGTTTAAGTGAATGGAAAAAAATGAGCATGGATTAAAATGGCCTTTTGGTCCGTTTTCTCGTGCAAATCTTTCAGAGAACTTTAGGTTGAACATGAAACTTAAACTAGTTATATATTTTGACATTGTTTGCAGTGCATCATCAGCACTATTACGTAACTTTGTACAAATATCCAAAACATAGTTTTCATATAAGAGAAAACTTTCAATGCAAAGGTCAGTTTTTAAATCTGAATGCCTAACCTTGAAAAATTAAGATTTGATGTGACTGTCCGGAATGAAGGAAAAGGTTTTTTTGTGCCCATACATAAATGCATACCTACATAAGTACATATTGTACATACATAGGGTACATAAAAACACAGTAAAAAAACAACAGTAGTATTAAGTCAATTTATTACAGGTCTTCACAATTACATTATAAATAGGCAGAAACATGCAAGACATGACAGACAGTTTTTGCAGATAAGGTTTGACTTTTTAGGCCTTCTTAAATACTTGGTGGCAGACTTTGTCCAGCACAGTAATTTCCTGAAAGAGAACACAGACCTTTAGACTGCAGTCCAACATGATGCAACAAATGTCTCTCTTAGTTACATAACCAGGCAGAGCTTACATCTATATATTTTAGATAGTGATTCATTATCTTGTTTATTGCTATTGCGATAGTCTGGTCTAATCGAGGGTTGGGAAATATTACATCAAGCAAGTAAAGGGGTAAAGCATTTTTTCTTTACTTCATGTGGCCGACTTGAGACAATTTTGATCATACTTCTGATTTCCTGGCAAAAATGGCACAACATTTACAGCTCTCCTATGATTTAACCAGTGTGTCGCACTTTCTCTCACCAGGTGTAGCAGGTCTCCCTCAATCCAGTGTGTCCAGCCACGATTAGCTTTCTCCCCCTTCTGAACACACACCAGCTTGTCCCCATCCCAGGTAACCAGTGTCTGATATCACCGCACAAACACACAGGCAAAATTGTATTGGTTATTATTATTATTCAAAAATTGTGTTTTTGTAATGATGGTCAATAAATCTATGGTTGCTTTTAACCATAATTATATAACTACAAGTCATGAATAGCACTTTCCTCGTGCAGTTCGGTGTAAAGTACAAGAAAACGCCTCACCTTGAGTTTTCGGTTGTCCAGGCCCTTTGTGAACTCTTCAAACTCCTCTCCCACGGTGAAATTGACCTCATAGTTTCTGAAGGTGCTCAGGGTCTTTGTTTCAAACTTGTCTCCATTCTGGACGATCACCTTTGTCTGATGCAGGTGGGCAGCTATCTTTCTGGTAGCAAAGTCAATGTCTGCAAGAAAGAACAAATGAGATTAAAGTGAGTCAGTGGTAGCAGTATAAATCTGTCATTTTGGTGTGTAGCTGGACTTCTTTACAGACTAAATCCTTATGTACACAGACACTTCAAAGCACACATCCACAGACACACATGACACCCCAGGCCACTTATTATGATTCCTCTCCTGCTGGTCCTTTTGACAGTCTCATTTACCTTTTAAAAATGACCTTGCTTCGAGTCAAGTGAGTTCCTCCGCCCTGTTCAGCATTGGGTCCTGAGAGCCACCCACCCCCGACCGTTTAGATATTCATATCCCATTTGCCTTAATGTAAAAATTCAATTTCTTCCCATCGCTCTTACAGATGAGGTCCCTATATTTACCCATCTAAATAATATTTTTGACCCATTTCCATAAGGATGTCATTTTCCTATCCGCTCGATGGAAATGAGGTGGAGGCATTCAGGATTTCCCGGATTTTTTGTCAGCAGAGTGTATCGGGGTTGTTTTATGAATTGCAGATAGAGTCGTGAATAATGAAAGTGTTTCTGGGCCTGATCAATGACGCACTAAAAGGAGGAGAGACAAGCCGTGGTCTCTCTCTCTCGCTCTTTATTTTAATGACGAGCTGGCCCGCTGCCTGATCCAGGGTCGGAATCTGGCTTCCTTTTCTGCGGATCAGGAGGATGAAAATGCAGAAAGGAAGTGAATCAATATGTATTTGGCGTGGTAACAGACGGCAACCGCTCACAGAGTCGGGGTTAACTTAGCCTGACAGCAGCTCAATGAGGAAATGAAGCAGTGCCACAGCATTCCTCTTTTTTCATATCTCTCTCTCTCTCTCTCTCTCTCTCTCTCTCTCTATTCCCTCACACTGCTGCTCTCTCACTCTTTCTGTCACTCTCCTTCCAAATGTTCCACTCAGGCCTCCCTCCCTATTGGCTGCATCTTTGAAAAGCAGCCTTCTAATTGACTCCTGATTTTAACGAGCTACTTACCGATGGCCTTCATGGTGTCCTCAAAGTTCTCATTGCTCACCATCTCCCAACGTCCATTGTAGTCTGCAGGCATTTTTGAATGGTTTGTGAGTGGAGGTAGCAGTTTTGCCTCTTATGCTTGTCACACTGAGAGAGACAGTTTAAGCCCAGCCCTTTATATACTGTGTGTGTGTGTGTGTGTGTGTGTGTGTCCAAAGGACAGGGTCCGCCTGATAATTCCCTCAGGACAGTGTGTGTGTGTGTGTGTGTGTGTGTGTGTTTGTGTATACGTTTTTGTCGATTGCATACACACTTCTTGCAGAATGTGGCTCATTATGTCGAAACTCTTCACACAAGCCAAAGAAGACACAACACTTGATGAGATAAACATCTCACTTCTATGTCAAGGTGAAACTCTGCAATCAAAACGTAACAATCCTTTTTCAAAATGGCATCTTTGCAACAAAATGATACACACATGCACCTCTTGAATGACTCTTTCAAAGCAGCAACAACACACTGATGTACTTTATACAAAACACTGCTCTCTCTACCTTGTATACCTATGTTCTCTTACAGGCTCTTGTGAAAGATTGTTTTAGTACAGAACATCTACTTACTTTTCAATGAATGCAAAAATAGAAAGGTTTCAGAAAGAATTAAATACAGTTTATTGTTTCCCATTGCTGTTTTTTACAACAAAAAACTAAAAGTAGAATAACACTAATCCATACAATATGTTGCTGTAAACAAACAAAAACAAAAATAATGTCGGTAAAATTACAGTGCAATGGTAAACTAAAAAATGTGTTGTTAAGGATGGGGTAGTCTATAGCCTTGACGTTCCACTTCCGGGATTGCTCCGGTGCCGCAGGAAATTCCACCGGATGCATGTCTTTTCGCGGATGTCCGTTTCCTTCCGCTTTCTTTGTGTTGGCTTTTTAAACTCTGGTGGATTTATGAGGACTACGGTTAACTGCTCCTCAGATGCCTGCAGGGTAAATCCAGACAGCTAGCTTGACTATCTGTCAAATTGAGTTTTCTCGCACGACTATTTTACAGTGGCTCCGTGCGGAGCTTAGCTCCGCCCATGACGATTGTGATTGGTTTAAAGAAATGCCAATAAACCAGAGCAAGTTTTTCTCTCATCCCAGAATGCTATGTGGACTAGCCAGACCCACCTCCGCTCCGCGGAGTGTGGATGGTCTGGCAAAGCGAGACTAAGGATGGGGTGTATGGTTTCTGGATCCCGCCTTCTGTTAGGGTCTGGCCACATCACCTCATTCACATCACAAGCAGTATCATCCCTGGCCAGGCAATGGAGGAATATCGCCTTGCATGCTGTATCCAACCCTGGACTGACCCCACCTCAATGTCTCCAGATGACTCTTCCATTACTAAACTTTCCAACGCCAAGCCGAAAATAATTCCTCAATCGGATTGAGAAATGGGACCTAGAGCGGCATGGTGATGGAGAACTCCTTGCAGACTACGTAATGGCGGCACACAAGGGGATATTTCCCCAATTTCAAATAGTATTTTGCATTTTGAACAGAAGTGTTTTCCCAATGATTGCAAGAGTTTTCAATCTTGAACAAAGTGTCTAATGTGAGAAACAGTGTGTAGTGTTTTGCAAGAAGTGTGTTGCAGAATTGCAAACAAAGTGCAAAGCAGAACACGTGTTTGTACCTTTGGTTCCTTTTGTTTAAGGCATGGTTACAAAAGTTAAGGTTTTGATGCTTTTGTCTAAGCATTCACTTTCAGTGTGTAAGCAATTGGCAAAAACGGTATGTTCTGGTTTACATTGTGCATTGTCAATAAATGCCTTCACTGTATACATGTACATACATTTTAGGGGATGCAGTAGCTCACTTGGGTTGGGAACCGGAGGGTCGCTGGTTCAAGTCCCCGTACTTACCAAAGTACGGAGTGTGGATTGGTAGCTGGAGAGATGCCAATTCACCTCCTGGGCACTCCTCTGGGCGCTCTTAAGCAAGTCACCGTACCCCCCCCCACCGCTCAGGGTGCTGGTCTAACACTGGCAGCCCACTCACTCTGACATCTCTCCATTTGTGCATAAATAGGTCCTGTGTGTATTGGTTTCTAATACAACTTAGAGGGGATCAATAAAACTTAGTCTTTTGCACGTTACTTCAATCATTGTTTCCTACCAACAAAGCCGGCTTCAGCAATTACTTATTCTAATGTGCCGGGAATGGAGGTAAGATAGAGTGGAGCAGGGACAGAGATGAGTGCTGATTACGTAAGCTGCCTGCACAAGTGCATTCCTTTTCCAGTCTTTTTCTGGGCCTGCAGTTGAAAGATTCCTCTCTGGTTTCATATCAAAGAACAAAGTTCAAGGGAAGATATTTTGTTGACTCAAATGCAACTCCACAGCAGTATTTACCAGTTAAAGCCTTTTTTTTTTTTGCAGAAGTGTCTGTCAAGATTCTTGACTTTTAGCTCTCTTTAAGAATGAATTCAAGATAAAACACATTACGTATGCTTGAATCAGCTGGAGCTGCTTTATCAGCAAGAGATTGTGAGCATATATATGTTCACAAATTTATACTAATGTGTTTGTGTGTGAAACATCTGAGCTGCTTAGTGTTGGTCTATGCAAAGTCGCTGGTTGGTTTGTTTCGAGGTTACAGTCTTACCACTTTACCAGTTTAGGACGTGAAATTGATCTTGAAGTGCCCTCCTATACCTTTTATGTTTCTTATCTCAGACTTTGACAAAGGCAGTCACTCAGCAGCAGCAATAATCAAGACAGTTTGCTCACAAAAAGCATATAGTAAAAAGTGCTGCGTCTACGATATGGTTTTGCAAGTGCAACTACAGTACAGTGCTATAACTGACAGCGACACTAATTTGATATGTTGAGATAATGTATGTGGAGGGTCAAAGGTGTGTGTCATGGTTTATCAGCGCTGATAAGATGCATTGATTTATACACACATTTTAATCTTACCTGCAAGCATGTTGCTTACTCATTAAATCACCAATATTTAATGTTAGATAAATAGATAGATAAATAGATCTTCAGAGACTATAAAGTCATTTTCATTGTTGTGATTTGTAACGTACAATAGAATGCTGTATCTCAGTGTTTCTCAAACTTTTTACACCACCTACCACTTCAGAAAATATTAGGCTCTCTAAGTACCACCATTATGGCCCACTTTAAAATAGAGTAGCACAGGCCCATCTTATTTAGCTACGGACAGTTAATGCAGGAGGCTGGTTTATTCCAAAAAACAATAGTTATTGTTGACAGCCACGCTATAACATTAATTCCTCCGTCCCGCTCTAACTGAATCAAAACTCGGGTCATATCTCCTCACCGTTTGCTATGCTAGCAGGTGCTGTAGAGATTTCTCCGCCGCTGCTTCAGTAGCGACTGGCACTTATGCTCGTCCACTGTAGTTTCAACTAGGGGTGGGAATCACCAGAGGCCCCATATTATCCCAATACTTATATTACATATGATACGATATTAATGCGGTTTTAAATATATTGCGATATTCTGCGATAAATTGTATTTTTTCCAACTTCAAATTATATCCCCAAAGTAAAACTTTGTCAACATCTGTTTTGTCTAAAAAAAAAAAATTGGTTTGTTCATCTCACATCAATTTTCCATCTAGTGGACTGAAAAAGCAATTGGTCTTATTATTCTAGTACCAAAAGGTTAAATTGTCATGTGCAATTTATATAATAAAAGATCGATATTGGCGTCCATGTATCGATACAGTATTGCCACAGAAAATATCGCAATACTATACTACTTCGATTATTGAATTATTTGATTATTGAAAATGTAGCATTTTATATAGTATTGTTTTTAAATGAATGAATTTATATATCTATATATATATATATATATATATACCTATATGAGATTTCATCCACGTACCACTAGAGGGAGCTTGCGTACCACCAGTGGTACTTCTACCGTAGTTTAAGAACCAGGTTTCTTGCATGTCCAGACGGTTTCTTGCATGTCTTCTCCATCTCTCTTTCCTTTCATATTTGAGCTGTCTTGTCCATGGAAGGCGGTAATTCCCAAATAAATAATCTTAAAAAAAAGAAAGAAAAAGAATGATTCTTTAATTAAACCACCAAACACACATTTTGACATGGGGATTGCTTGTCTTCAGGGTTGGATGACTATTTTGTTCCTTTCACCACACAGGGGCAATGTTGCTACATAAGTCAAAACTCCTCGTAAAAAAAGAGAAAGCAATCACAAGGTATTGCTTTTTTTCTTTTTCTCTGTGCAAAACACTACCACATGTTATACTGGGATCAAAGTTAAGATGACACAGAGCCATCAGGTAACCGAGGGACGACTTGGTGGAGAAATGTTCTCTGTGGGTTGTTGCTTTTGTCAGGTGAATTGGAGGGAATTTGTAAGCTGTAAGAACAGATTGAAGAGAGGCAATAACCACTTTACAGTAATCATCAAGACAAAGACGAGGATTTGAAATTACACTTAAATGATTTAGAAAATTACACATAATCCTAGACGGATTGCGTCCACTTGCACATGCACACACATGCTTGCACACAGCATCTCATAGACTTATGCAAATGCAATTAGGGTAGCTTTAATAATGCATGACAGCGGATTCATTTTTAATTCTGCCTAATTCACACCTAATGGCACTTCCTGCGCCCCATAACCTTGGAGGCACACACAAACACACGCCCGCACATACACACTCTGCGTTGTTGTTTTGTCTGTGAGTTGATCACATGTCTGCGCGTCAGTGTTGAATACCTTCCAGTGTATCTACCCTGTGTATTACAAGAGCAGATGTGTATGTTGATACCCACGGCATCTTATTTTAAACACGCATCATATACAGTGGGCGGCAAGTAATCCTGTGTGTTTATTTCCTGCAACTCTTCATTTCTGCCCTCTCTCTCGCTCTGAGAGTTGACTTTTTTTCATCCCTCTGTCTCAGCCTAATCTTTTAACAATATGCTGTTGTGCATTGTGCTTGCATGCTGTGTCACTCTCCGCAATACAGTTTCAATATCCTGTATGAGTCAATTCAATTTGCTTCATTAGCGTGGCATTCGAAGCAGTACATTATTAAGTCTTTACATCCCCATGCAGCTCCCCCAGCGGGCCCCCCCTCATGTCTCCCATCTTTTCCTCCTCCCCGTTGTTTCAAAACATCAAAGGTTAGATTAATCACAATCCTCAGAGGCGACAATTGATTGAGAGAAGTCTGCTCTTTGTTATGAAACCCTAGTCATGGATTTCAGCAGAAAGTAGATATATTTGTAATGTATTTTCATCCCACCCATGGACTCTGATAGTGCAGCGTCTTGCTGTGTGCTTTGATGTCCCAGTGAGAATTGAAAGGGCTCCAGTGTTCCCACACAATTGAATGAGTTTTACTTTTATCCTCCTTTATGGAAGCCTTTTAGAAAAAAAAGAAAGAAGAAGCACAGCAGTGGTGTTACATGCGTCAGTACCAGATGAAAAGTAGCCATGTTAGGGGGGGGGTTACACGTACAGAAGGAATGCATGCCCACACACACACACACACACATTCTCAGAGCAAGGTACCTGTGGACATGTTTTTGTGTCAAGGTCACCATGTGGTGCTTTCAAAAAAGAAAGAAAAGCTCTGCGGCCTGTGCATTTTTATCCTGTCATGAATGTATGCATGTACTGTACGCGCTTGCCTGTGGTTGTTTGTTCATTTATGCATGCTAAATGCCTTGCCGTGCCTGACCATCATCTCTCTCCAGGACGCCTGCTTTGATCCGACCTATACCAGCCTGCATCCAAGCCCATTCTCCCCACCACTTCCATGGAGCATAAATCAAATCCCATGTTCCACCTCTGCGTGTGTCATCCTGTCCCCTGAGGGGAAATCTTGCGATCCTGACCTCCACCAATCCACCATGTGGTGCTTCCTCACCCATCCACCACCGGAAAGGAACATCCAGAGGAAAAAACATACTGTAAGCTCTCACTATTTTTTGTAAAGTTTCTTTTTCCCTCTGGAAGTTTGAGCTGGAAAATAAAGAGGGGAAGAAGGGGAGGACAATGCTAAATATTTCATGTTTTCCTCTTGGTAATTGCGTACAGTCGGAATGAGACCTCGTTTTCCACAGAAACATGAGCAACTGTGGGACTGATTGAAGGAGCCCGGGAAGCTCTGTGTTCCTCTCTATTTTTTGCTTCTCTGCTCCAAAATAAGCCTGGATGGTGATGCATAATGCATGGGGCTTCCTATGTGGAGCTGGAAAGGGCTGTGGGTCCTGAGGGATCAGCCAGGGAAAGGTGTCCAGATTCTGCATTCTGCAGTGTAGGGCCGGGCACATAAAATGGAAAGGAGATGGAGAAAAAGATTACTTTGCCCTGTATGCACTCCTGTGTTTTTGTGTTAGTGGTACAGATTACTGCCATATACTCCTGTAAATTGTGATATATAATATGCTTCCAATGTTGTACACATTGGAAGCATATTTAAAGAGACATATTTTTGGAAATATGGCATCTACGTTTGTGTCGTGTTAATTTGAGGAAGTCTCCTCATCGCTCCACACAGATCTGATGTTTTCATCTGTTGCCATTTTTCGTCTCTTCAGTGGACTGGAAGCGTCATGTATGTCGTGAT
This sequence comes from Sander lucioperca, assembly GCF_008315115.2. NCBI lineage: Eukaryota > Metazoa > Chordata > Actinopteri > Perciformes > Percidae > Sander > Sander lucioperca. The sequence continues at coordinate 43,353,282 of NC_050177.1, forward strand.
TCTTTCGCCACGTTGATTTCCTATGTTCTTCATCGAATTCTGCTTTTCTTGAGACACTAACTTTTCCACCTCAGCTAAGTGAAGCTCTTTTGTGATTATACAACTTCCTTTTTTTATTGTTAAATCTGGCATCTCTGTTCAGTTTTTTTTTTTAAAGCTCAAATAGAAAATGTTCATAAAAACAGGTGGATGGTTGATCATTTTGCTGTGTGGACCCAAATTCAGACATAGACATAGGAGAAAGATGATTGAAGAACTGGATTCATTGGAAGGGTAGCAGAGAATGGAGGTGGAATGCGTGGGGAGGTAGCTGGCTGAAACAGCTGGAGCAGGGTGGATAAATGAGGGAGAATGGCGTGGGCTGGCTGGAGGTAACAGGTGGTGGGTTGGAGAGCAAACAGGCAGGCAGGCAATGATCCTGGAGCACAGGGAAGAGAGACTTGCTCTGAAGGCTCGACTGCTGGTGGTCTTGAGAGCGAGGCGCCGCAGTTTCTCTCCACGAGCTGCAGGAGTTAAATGCTTGATGGTAATCTAGTAAACTATTTTATTTGCTCTGTATATGCTCCCTTTGGGCAATATATTCCGCCAACACAATGTCTCTTTCCACTGCTATGCCGATGATACACAAATCTATTTGCCGTTAAATCTGGGGGATTCAAACTCGATTACATCCATTCTTAACTGCCTCCAGGATGTGAAATGCTGGATGGCCAAAAACTACTTACAGCTGAATGACTCTAAAACAGAGGTGATTCTTCTTGGTCCCCCAATCACCACAGCAAGCATAGCTAGCCACCTGGGTCCGCTGTCTCTTAACCTTCAAGGAATCTCGGTGTCATCTTTGATTCATCACTTCGTTTTGAGAAACAGATCAATTCCGTGGTCAAAAGTTGCTTTTTTCAACTCTGGAATATTGCCAAACTGAAGACCATCCTGTCTTCTGATGACATATATTAAATACAGGATTGATTTTAAGATTCTTTTATTTGTTTTTAAAGCCATTCGTGGTCAGGCTCCTCACTATATTTCAGAACTCCTCAGCCCCTACTCCAAATCCAGGCCTCTTAGATCCGCGAATCAATTATTTTTAACTTCCTAGATCGAGGTTAGTGGGTAAGGGAGATCGTGCCTTTTCTGTGGCAGCTCCAAAGCTTTGGAATAGTCTCCCACTTTGTCTCAGATGTTCCCCCTCCATTGACAGTTTTAAAACACATCTCAAGACATATTTGTTCTCAAAGGCCTTTGGTTGATCTTAGAGGTTTGTAGCATCTTGAGATGATATTGTACTGTATTTCATGCATTTCTTGCTTTTTTTTTTTTTTTATTATTATTATTATTATTATTATTTTATTTATTTATTTATTTTTTTTTTTATTCATTTTCAATTTGTACAGTACTTTGGTCAACTTTGGTTGTTTTAAATGTGCTATATAAATAAACTTGACTTGACTTGACTTGACTAATCTCGCATTGCCAAAACTGTTTCCACAGCGCTGCAGAGTAAGGTATGGCCCCTCCGCACATACATTCCTGGCAGGAGAAACAAAGGACTTTCCCCCCCGGAAATGCGTTCCTTGGGAGTGTTTTAATCCAAACCACAATCTTTTTCTTCTTCTTAAACTTAACTAGTCGTTTTGGTGCCTAAACTTCGCCGCATAACGCTTACTTTTTGTTGCCTAAACTTAGGCTATGTTTAGATGGAAAGGATCTGAAGAGAAAACGCAAAAGTGGCGTTACGTTCTCACTTTTTATTCCGCATTTACACAAGAGTTTTGGGGGGGAAATCTGCGTGCAAATGGTGACGCAAAAGTGTGTGAAATTCGATGTAGTATGCACACCAGGCAGCTAGGTGGTAGTGTGAAGCACTGCCACACAACACCACCAAGTCTGCGCGCCTGCGTAGAACCTTCCTTCTTCTACTTCTCTCCTTAGTAGCGCAAAACCAAAACATGGCGAAGCGAACAACAAAAGCTGACAATTTTGTCTGGACAGACGAGAAGGCGGAGTTGCATGTTTGTCTGATGATGACCGACACAGTCAACCGTGATAAGCCACAGCACAGGACCCACGGGAGCACTACCAATATCCTGAGCCTCGCAGCCCTTCAGCCGCTGCTTGAGAGCGAGAGGCAGCGGGCAGAGGAGGGTGAAGCAGACCCTCCTCTGCCCGCTGCCTCTCACTCTCTCTCTTTCTCTTCATCCACAACGTTGTAGCCTACTCTGGCTCAAATGAGTAGCCTACATATGGTCATCGAACTATAACAACCTTATCCACATTGTATAAATCATTTAAATATTGAGCCATTACATTGGAAATATTTTAGATAACAGGAGCCTTTTTCTGTAGCCTACTCCATAACAACAGTAGCCTGACAAGCCAGATCCACATCACGCTAGGGTGCGTCTAGATTTTTAGCCTATAACAACAGACTTTTTGGAGTTTTTAAGCCCCAAAAACGCCGTCGCCGTATAAACGAAATGCACATCTGATAAAATACTTTGTCGTTTTCAACCGCGAGCGTCATCGTGTAAACAGGGCCTTAAAGTCCACCGAAACGACCGGCAGCTCACGGTGCTCTGTACCTGACTGAAAGACCCCTATTCTCGGGTAACTCAATTACCAACTGGTGCTGATACGACGGAGCTGTAGCCAGCGTCACAGCTTTTCGAGTTCTTCCGCTCCTCCGTCTCTATCAACTGATTTTAACATGCCCCGTTCACGTGAACAGAAAATTACATTTCCTGTATCTTTTCTCGGCAACCATCCATAGAGATTTATCAGCCTACTTTAAGTAACAGCGACAGTAAACATTTGCGGGATTCAATGCCCCTGTTGTTTTGTTTTAATGAACAGACACTGAAGTCACATCAAATTTGTGCTTTACACGCTTTTTCTCCCCCATCTGCATTCGGCCACTCTCGTTTACCTTCGAGGCACGCCCAAAGTCTTCTCAATCACGTCTAGAGAGAAACAAACAGGAAAAGACAGGATACACAAGGGAAAGGGAAACACAAGAAACAAGGAATAACAGGAGGCACAGACATAGCTGTGACAGGCGAAAACACACTTATATGCTGTCATTTTCACCTGTTAGTGGGTGGTTTTAGAGCTAGAGTGTAGTGGCTCACATGACCTTCACAGGCATGCTTTTTTACTTTGTGGCTCCCTTCCACACAATTTCTCAGTTCGTGTGAGAAAAATAATATCAGCTCAAAGGTCCACTTACCTTTTGGAGCTTTCAACTACATCTCAAGGTCAGTGTTGGGGATTAGCAACACTACATTAAGATCAAGACAGTTTTGTCTCTGTCCCACATTTAGGAAATTCACGGTATGGAATATGTCACTCAAAAAGCAAACTTCAGCCATTAAGTGGTCATTCAGCAGTCGAGTCAAGTGTGTTTCCACTTTTTTGTGCTTGCTGCTGTGCAGGAAACGATTCAGTGCTTTGCCTTTGCTCAGACCTTAAGTCACTGTACAAAAGCAGACTGTGATGCTCAGCCGACATTTCTGAAAGTACCTGTCGAAATAAGCGATGTTGGAGACTTGATGTGGAGAAATTTCTCTCTGAAGCATTTGCTGTCAAAAAATTGAACATATATGCACAATTGTGCAGTATCAGACTCATCGACTGCTAAAGACATGACAACAGCTTTTTTTTCAAGTTCTTCTAATGTTTCAAAAGATCTGTGATCAACCCTGCAAATAGTTGAAGTGTCAAGGGTACATATTTTAATAGCGGATGTCACACTTTTTAATTTAGTCATTTATCACCTCATCCACAATGACCAGCATGCACTTTATTTTCATGGTCAGAGTCTGTGAATGGCCTTTTCTTCTTTTCCAAAATCCAGAATACACAAAGGGAAGCTGCTGTAGCTCTCTCTTTAGCCCGATGCATTGTTTTGGACACAGCTCGGATTCTTGCACAAAATTCAGTAATGTGTCAGTCATTGAATTGGCAAAAGTAGACATTGCTGTTGTGTTTGGCTGTAGTATCGAATAGTACCGACGCAAGTTTCTTTGCTAGTTTAAGACCGACTCAGTTGTCAGTTTCCCGTCCAGCACCCACGTCGTTTAAATAGCAAATGCACTTGCGCCCATCTGTGCGCCCACGGGCATACTGGTCTTACAGGGAGGTGTGTTCAGGTGCATTCTCAGGCTTGTTATTTTGAGGCAGTGGAAAGTGATTGTGCCATTGACCAACAAAAACCTGGTCTAAAGTCAATAGTGCAGCATTTCATTGTTATTTTAACATCAAATTAGTAAAATGTGCCTAGGCTTATGCACAGTGCGCGCACACTATGCTTGTTACACACACAGGGACACGCAGCAGCACACAAACATGCAAAAGATAAAAAATAAAAATACTACAATGTGAAATAGTATTATGATCTTGTACGCTTTCACTTCACGCATGAGCAGATCAGTTTCTTCTCCTGAAAATCTCTCCTTCCTGCTTAGCAAATCCGGCATCATAATAGCAATGTGCCAAGGTACAAGCACGCCTGGCTTTAAAGGGAATGGGAGATGACACTCTGATTGGTTTATTGCATGTTACGCCCCAAACACACCTATGATTAATTAAGATACTAAGTACAACCCTTTTGAACCATGCGCCTGGCACACAGACCCTTTTTCCGCCGTTAAACTAGCAAAAGTGGATCCATACACACCCGTATCGCACCTGCGCCAGGAGTTTAACGCCGTGTGCTTAGATCGTTCAAATAGGGCCCTGTATGTTTGCATGCCCACGTTAGTACATTCATTGAAAACTACTTCTTCCACGATATCCTATAGAAGCTTGTGCTGCATCTCTGGGCCGATAATGTGTTGCATGAGTGCAGAGCATGTTTATCCTGTGCGGTTCAATGTCCTTCTGTGCAATTTCAGCAACAGCTCTCCCAGGTGATCCACGATCAAAATGCTTAGGCTTTATTATGTGTCCTTGGTGTGGATCTTGACTGGGTCACGTGATATAATATAGTCACATGAACTTTCTTTGCCTGTGCATGTTTTGTAGGCTACACATCATTATTACACACAGTATGGATGTATCAGGGATATCTCAGCTTGGAAACAACTAGTAATGTCATGTTATGTATTTCCTAAGAATTCCCAACAAATACTTATCATTCTCTTGGTTCCTGCTTTCAAACCCTTTAGCACACTGGTTGTGGAGGTTTAGGCGAGGAGAGGGGAAGGAAGAGGAGCTGTGAGAATGAAAGCCTGTTCTGTTTAGACAGTTGGCTGCCAGTCCATCTGGGTAGAGATGGAAAGTGCTCCAGTTGTCACAAACATTCTGCATTTCTGTCTGTGCCTTCTATAACAAACACTAATGAGAAAAAGATGAGAAAAGAAGAAGTGATGTAAGGCAGAGTAAGAAAGAGAGAAGGAAGGCAGAAATGAAGGAAACAAGTAAGAAGGAGATCAAGGAAACAAAATAAAGGAAAAGGTAGATTGTTACTTCACAATTATTCCTCACTGTAAGGCTTGTGATGTGAGGTGGGTGGAATGAGAAAACTTTGGCCCAGGTTCACGTCTAATTTCTCTTAGTTATTTGGCCTTTCCGCTTGTGAAGCTTTCAATCTCAGAGGCCTTCAGGGGGTCCAGATTATCTCTTTCATTTCGAGAAAATGAGCTGAGCTGGAAGCTACATTACTTCCCCTGCTCATTTTTCCCACACCACCATTAGCTCGCTAAAGCCATTTGGAGATGCACAGTGGAGTGTTTCCATGTTCATCAGTAAGTGTCTGGCATTTCTTCAGTCAATTATCAACAGAACTGTCTCTGTGTGATAATTCACGCCGCAGGCTTGTGTCTCTGAGCCAGGATGGGTATACAAGGGACATTTTGATGGAGGTTTTGAGTACAGATTTCAAACTATTATTCAGTCATCACTGCTCCATACTCACACTAGAGCACAGCCAAAACAATTGTGGGCCAAGAAGATTAATCCAACCCGTATCCTGGAATTACATTTATATACTTTTGTGGAAATGCTCTTGCAATACAATATCCGGATGTAGCAACTGAAGAATGATTAATGTTTTTTGGTGTTATGTTTAGGCACTCACAGCACTCGGATAAGAAAGACCTGGTCTTGGTTAAATATTGAAAAACACTGCAGCAAGGTAATTTGGGAAAACAAATTAGTGGTATATAAACATAATTTATAGGAAGTTTGAGTCATCACATCACATTGTTTTAATGAAGAACACCGAAGAAAACAGTCAACAAAGTCATCCGACTCAGTAATGCTGAAGTCATAATTGAATTGAAGTGAAATCTGCGCTTCCACCGACTTTAGTTGATCGCGTTACATAATTACCGCATACAAATACACTGAGTAGATATGACTGATGAAAATTATGATGAAAATTTGTTATGTTACGCCGTTCGCGAATGTTAGTTGACGCTAGCTTATCTGTGTTGCCAGGTCTCACAAGTTTGTTCCTGAGACAGAATCAGGTATCAAACAAAGTACATTTTCTCCTGATTTGTCTGTCATTTTAGTGTCAGAATGTTCGGGAGATATGTGGCTTGTGAAAAATGTGTCCAATATTTACTTTGGGGCGAAGGAATTGGTCATAATCTTTGTTCACGTTCACTTCTCCCATTGGAATCAATACACTCAGGACCTGCCACTAGTCTCCTAAAGAGGCATGTCAGTGGTGAAGCCCACGTGAAGCAGATACAGCAAATGACTCTGAGTTGGGGCGTCTTGGTTCTAAAAGGTTTTTGCTTAAGGGGAAATCACAAGACTTCACCCTGGAAAAATGTTTTTGTCACAGAAGTACTACTTAAGGGGACTGGTGTTTTACTCAAACCACAAACATTTTTCTAATCTTAAAGCGGAAATATTATGCTTTTCCGTGTTTTCTGTCTTATCTACAATGTTATAATGTTGGATTTTCATGTTAAACATGGCCAAAACAAATTTTAAGGTGAATGTATTTTACACAAATCCCTGTGAGCTAAAACGTTCAGATTTCCAACTATTCTGAACGCTCCGGTTTCAACAGTTTTTTCTACTCTCGGCTAAGTCTTACGCAACTCTAAGCTGGCTTTCTATGATTGGTCATCTGCTCCAAGTAGGCAGGATTGGAGTATTTTTTTTTTTTAAACCACTGCAGTGTTAACATTGTCGCATGTAACTACATGCTAACGGCAGTAAAATATGTCATCTCGGCTGCCAGTGTCGTTAAATTCTCCCCAATTCCAGGTCACATTACTCCTGAAATATTTTCTGTTTATGGAGTATTTGATTTAAAGCAACACCAAAGCACTTTTCCTCTTCGGTCCCCCTGCAGGTTGGAAGCAGAATTGTGCATTACTATTACTCTTATGTCTCATTCGAACTACAGATCCGCTACCCGATCTGGCAAACTTGCATAGTGCGGTTATAGCCGATAAAGGGTCGCAAATCGAATGCAGAAGTGCCGTTTACCCTGTTACGAGTTGATGAACCACTGAAATGATTTTGGAAACATTATTTTAAGGTACAAAAGAATCTTTGCGATTTATTTATTTATTATTTACAGTGAGGAAAATAAGTATTTGAACACCCTGCTATTTTGCAAGTTCTCCCACTTAGAAATCATGGAGGGGTCTGAAATTGTCATCGTAGGTGCATGTCCACTGTGAGAGACATAATCTTAAAAAAAAAAATCCAGAAATCACAATATATGATTTTTTAACTATTTATTTGTATGATACAGCTGCAAATAAGTATTTGAACACCTGTCTATCAGCTAGAATTCTGACCCTCAAAGACCTGTTAGTCTGCCTTTAAAATGTCCACCTCCACTCCATTTATTATCCTAAATTAGATGCACCTGTTTGAGGTCGTTAGCTGCATAAAGACACCTGTCCACCCCATACAATCAGTAAGAATCCAACTACTAACATGGCCAAGACCAAAGAGCTGTCCAAAGACACTAGAGACAAAATTGTCCACCTCCACAAGGCTGGAAAGGGCTACGGGGAAATTGCCAAGCAGCTTGGTGAAAAAAGGTCCACTGTTGGAGCAATCATTAGAAAATGGAAGAAGCTAAACATGACTGTCAATCTCCCTCGGACTGGGGCTCCATGCAAGATCTCACCTCGTAGGGTCTCAATGATCCTAAGAAAGGTGAGAAATCAGCTCAGAATTACATGGGAGGAGCTGGTCAATGACCTGAAAAGAGCTGGGACCACCGTTTCCAAGGTTACTGTTGGTAATACACTAAGACGTCATGGTTTGAAATCATGCATGGCACGGAAGGTTCCCCTGCTTAAACCAGCACATGTCAAGGCCCGTCTTAAGTTTGCCAATGACCATTTGGATGATCCAGAGGAGTCATGGGATAAAGTCATGTGGTCAGATGAGACCAAAATAGAACTTTTTGGTCATAATTCCACTAACCGTGTTTGGAGGAAGAAGAATGATGAGTACCATCCCAAGAACACCATCCCTACTGTGAAGCATGGGGGTGGTAGCATCATGCTTTGGGGGTGTTTTTCTGCACATGGGACAGGGCGACTGCACTGTATTAAGGAGAGGATGACCGGGGCCATGTATTGCGAGATTTTGGGGAACAACCTCCTTCCCTCTGTTAGAGCATTGAAGATGGGTCGAGGCTGGGTCTTCCAACATGACAATGACCCGAAGCACACAGCCAGGATAACCAAGGAGTGGCTCTGTAAGAAGCATATCAAGGTTCTGGCGTGGCCTAGCCAGTCTCCAGACCTAAACCCAATAGAGAATCTTTGGAGGGACCTCAAACTCCATGTTTCTCAGCGACAGCCCAGAAACCTGACTGATCTAGAGAAGATCTGTGTGGAGGAGTGGGCCAAAATCCCTCCTGCAGTGTGTGCAAACCTGGTGAAAAACTACAGGAAACGTTTGACCTCTGTAATTGCAAACAAAGGCTACTGTACGAAATATTAACATTGATTTTCTCAGGTGTTCAAATACTTATTTGCAGCTGTATCATACAAATAAATAGTTAAAAAATCGTACATTGTGATTTCTGGATTTTTTTTTTTTTAGATGTCTCTCACAGTGGACATGCACCTATGATGACAATTTCAGACCCCTCCATGATTTCTAAATGGGAGAACTTGCAAAATAGCAGGGTGTTCAAATACTTATTTTCCTCACTGTATTTGTGATTTTGACTGTAGAAATTGCTGCTATATTCTATTACTAGTGCCCACTGCTAACTATAGTAGCTACATGGCTAACGGCAGTAAACATTGTCATCTGGGCTGCCAATGTTAGTAAATTCTCCCCAATTCTGGGTCGCATTACTGCTGAAACATGTCCGATTGGGTAGTGTTTGGTTCAGAAGCCTTTATCTGCGATTTTTCATAGTAGAAAGTGCTGCTTCGTTCCACTACAATCTAATGTTAGCATACTGCTAACTATTAAGCAGCTACATGCTAACGCAACATAGCTGTAATCTTGGCCAATGCTGGTCATTTCTCCCGAAATTCCGGTCACTTTACTGCTGGGACATGTCTGGTTGTGTAATATTTGGTTTAGAAGACTTTATTGGTGATTTTTCACAGTACAAAGTCGATAATATCGATACTAACGTTGGTATTGATATTTATCAATACCAGTGTAATAAGATTGATACTTTAGTGTTAGTTTCTCTCCAGTGTGCACTGCTGCGGTTTCATCAAAGAGGCAACCTGGCTGTCTATGTCTTGGTAAGTGCCGCTGCTTTCGAGTGCCGCTCCTGTCACAGCGCAGAGCAGGCGCACTTTGCTCCCTCTCCACCCTCTTGTGATTTAATGTTGTACCGTCACATGACTCAGCGGCGCCAGGCAAACAAGCAAGCAAGCAGCCAGGCCCGGCATCGGCCAGCAGCAGCACACACACAAGCAGGACAGAGACGGAGCAGAAGAATGGCAGAGAGGAAGAGGAGCGCTGTGTGGTTCCAAAAATGAAACAATGGCAAGCTGTATCATTTTTAAAAGGCTGTAAGATACAGTGTTAACACAACAAATTTATACAAGCATATGAAAATTCTGTCCTGGGTTTTAACTTACTAATAATCCACAGGAAAAATCACAACAACACTTAAAGGTCATGAAAATTCATTCAAATTTAGCAATTTGATGATGAATCCACCTTAGTTATTAAAAGTATCGGTATCTACCTGTATTTACTTGGTATCGGATCAATACCAAGTTTCACAGTATTGCACACCACTATTGCTGGCCAGTCAGAGCAGACTGGGCTTTTTTGGGAGGAGGGCTTAAAGAGACAGGCGCTCCTACAGAGCATCTCATACAGAGGGTGAATACAGGTGCAGCAGCCATGGGCAGTATGGAAAAAAATGTGGGTTTTTTTTAACATTAAAGCATGTAACCATGTTCTAGTACTAACACAAAATGCAAGTATAATCCTGAAAATGCTATATAATAGTTGTTTTGGTGCCTAAATGTAGCTGTCAAGACTGCTGTCACATCTGTCACCTAACGGTGACCAGTAGCCATTTCAAAATCACTTTTTGTTGGCTAAACTTAACTGTCAGGTGGCCTAAAGGTGACCAGTCTCCGCAAATTTGTAAGATATCATGTGAATTGTTGGCATACGTTTTCCTACAATACTATAGTAACCCGTTGATGAGAATGTGTTGGAGATGCTGGTCTACCACTGCCTCTATCGGTTAGTTTGTTTGTTAGTTTTGTTGGTTTTAAACTGATATTAATTTTTGTTAGCTTGCTAAAATACGTTTAACTGCTGCCCCCGTACAGCAGTACATTGCTTATCTTTTGTGCCAGGACTCCTGCCTGCTTCTCCAATCTGGGGAAGGGCCGACCTCCATCTACTGTACGTAATACACTGTCTATGGATAAGTACCTCATACAACCCCACTTCAAAAAGTCAGAACCATCCCTTTAAGGATTATATTTGAGTTTGATTTATATATCTGCCACTAAATAGACATGCTTTAGGATCTCCCTCACACATGTGAACACCTGTTATCACACATCCAAAAGTCACATGATCACAGCCGAAGCTCAGAAAAAGTAGTGAATGTTCAGTTGAGACTATTTTAATTTTATTAAATAAGAATTATACATTTAAAAATAATTTCTGGTGTTTTACACCCATACAAAAAATGTGAGACGTTCCTATTTACAATGCTCCACTTGTAAACACTGATGAACATGTAATCAAACCAGGTATCTCCGAGGTATATTTGTTTAAATGTTCTGTACGTCATGTAGCTCTCTGTACCGAGTGTAAGAAGACATTAATACATTGTGTCATTAGCTGATACCTGATTGACTGTTGATTCCACTGTATTGCCAATGAAGAGAAATACCAGGTCAGCTGTACTGTGTTGAGGTTACAAATAATTATGATAGTTGGTATGGTATCCATAGGAACGTGTCCTTGGTCCTTCGGTTGCTGTAAAAGTCCACAGCTTATGACACTCTTTTATGTCTACTGTTTTTGTGATGTTAGTAATCCATCAAGGACAAATGAGTGATTTTGGTCTCTACTTTACATTCTTATCACAATGTACAAACTTGACATGTCACACCTATTCCATCTATGTTTTTAAGTGTAAATGAAGCTGCAATAAAACTGCAAGAAAGCACAGAAGTCTGTACATTAACCTGGCATAATGCACTACTCCTGAGCCAAATGATGAGTTTTGAGGCGTATGTGTGGTACTGTTAGCCTTCAGCAGTATTATCCATGCTTAGCTGAATCTATGTTGTGGTTATTTTGGATTCAAGGCTGAATTGTGTTTTCACAGATTATTATGCAGTTGAAGGGGGAACAAACAAGCGAAAGGCCTTTTAAATGTCACTTCTAGTTTTAAACTATAATTGGTTATTCAGTTGTTTTGTCCAGAATTTTAAACTTGGCCCTCTTTAACTGCTTCTAACCCCACTTTTCTGTCTCTCTTCTGGCCCAGGCTGCACTGTCACAGCTAACATTTATTGCCAGTTATAGACCCTATGAATAATTGATCCCGATTCTATTTAAGATCCTGAAGAGGACAAATGGTACGGGGCTACACTGGCCAATATTTCTCCCTCCACTGCCCTAAGAGGAGCTCTCTTTACCCACATTACCGCAGACATTTTTCCTCCCTTACATATTCTCTCTTGTCTTCCCCTTCGTTTCCTTTTCTCTTAGTGCACCGTACCTTCATCCAAGTCCCTGACATTATTTTAGGAACTGGAATCGTTCCAGAAGGTATAAAGGGTATTATAGAGGCGTAGCTGCAGCACCATGACAGATGATGCCAGTGTTGGCCAATAGTGGATAGCGGGGTAAGGATTTATCTCTGTGGTTTTGTATTGGACTGGCCCTTTAGTGTCATAACCAGGGAGATCATTTGGAAACAACGACACTGGACCATAGTACATCTATTAGTAATATGAGCCGAACACCACGATCAATGCTTATCACATCGGGCCTTTGTGTCTGTAGTGGTAGTCCAATTTATTAAGTGTGTGTGCGTGTGTGTACATGTGTATTGTGTGGCTGGAGGGGCGAAGTACAGTAGATCATCCATATGAGCGTGTCACCGTGGTCGGGCCAGTGAACGGGCTGGCTCCAGCTTCAGAGTGACAGATCGTTAGACTATGTACATGCTGCAGGGAAGACAGAGGATGTGTATCTACTAAACTGTAATGGACACACATCCACCCACCCATCCACCCACACACACACACACACACACACACACACACACACAGGTAGGCGTGTGATTCACTCCAGCACCAACCATAATGAGGAATTCACCCCATGTTGTAGCAGTTATCTTGCTCCTTCTACTGTGAAATCACTGGATGAGTTCAGTAAAACAAAAAACGCAAGCGGTTGAACATCTCTCACTATCGAGTGTCCCTGCAGAAGTTAGTTCAGCAAAATATCTGTTTCAGTGCACTATACAGTATGGCTCTTCTGACTGCACTGGCATTTGCTCAGCAGTCAGATGCGAGATGTAAGAGCGATGTGAAAAGAAGTCGAAACCCTGACAGACTTAGGAGCTTGGTTTTTTTGTAAAGCAAACCTATCACTCACTGACAGCTGGAATCCTGCACACACACACTATGTTGTAAATAGAGAAAGATGGCTACACTGATGAGTTGCATACAGAGATCTGCTCTTTTTGTCACTCTTGTCTATCTCCCCCATTTAGCTTGCCCTAAACCTCTGTGCTCTGCTCTGTTCTGCTTTGCTTCTAACAAAGACATCCTGCAAATAAGACTGCCAGCCACAACCACAGCCCAAAGAAATAGAAAACATTTTTTTCAATTCACATTACATGTTTTTATACTGTAGTACTATTTCATCTATTATTCTAATCTTTTGTTTTGAAAATAAAGATATCTTCAATGAGATCTACTCCACTCTTCCTTATCATGATAATAGTGGGTCAACATCCTTTAACAGTAGTAGAATAGCAGTTTCTTCAAGGGGAACTCTACTCAGGGGACTACTACTCAGCCTGTAAAAACACTTCCTCAAATTTGTACAATGTCTTTTTTGGCTCTCAAGGAGTTTTCTAAAGTCTGGGACAGTAACACTGATGATGTCATGCTTGAAGACTTCAAATTAACCAGCCTCATATTGCTAGGGACCGGTTTCACGAAGAGATTTTAGACTCGTCTGCAGGGTTTGGCCAGTCTAATGCAATTTAAACAGTTTCACAATAACAAAGAGTCAAAAGTCAGGTTATTCTGAACTAAGTTTATTGTCTCCATGGTAACAATTAGTCACACCTGCTGACCAGTGGCATCAAATGACAAAAAGAGGAAAACATGGCTCATAATTTGTGCTTTGCTAACAATATTGTGGAGCGAGTAATCAGTAGGGAAAGAGTTTTTAAAGAACGCAATAACCTGTTGGAAATATACAGCAGTGAGAAAAGGTTCCTAAGCCTGACCGACCAGTTTGCAGATGTACTGAGCCCTGCCACATTAAGAAGCCACAGCATCCTGACTCTGCACTGCATTGAGATTTAATGCCAGATAAATATTTGCTGTAGTTTTCCGGTAATATGATTCTGTAACGGTTGGATTTTTTCAGAAGGCAACAATTTTCTTCATTTGAGTGAATTGAGCTCAGGGGTTTGACGCAGTTGCTTAGTCAGCCATGTTTTTAGTTTGGAAAAAACTCTTAGTGTACCCAGAATTCATGGCAAATTAGTCCTACTTACTTGTAAATAGAGAAAGATGGCTACACTGATGAGTTGCATACAGAGATCTGCTCTTTTTGTCACTCTTGTCTATCTCCCCCATCTAGCTTGCCCTAAACCTCTGTGCTCTGCTCTGTTCTGCTTTGCTTCTAACAAAGACATCCTGCAAATAAGACTGCCAGCCACAACCACAGCCCAAAGAAATAGAAAACATTTTTTCAATTCACATTGCATGTTTTTATACTGTAGTACTATTTCATCTATTATTCTAATCTTTTGTTTTGAAAATAAAGATATCTTCAATGGGATCTACTCCACTCTTCCTTATCATGATAATAGTGGGTCAACATCCTTTAACAGTAGTAGAATAGCAGTTTCTTCAAGGGGAACTCTACTCAGGGAACTACTACTCAGCCTGTAAAAACACTTCCTCAAATGTGTACAATGTCTTTTTTAGCTCTCGAGGAGTTTTCCAAAGTCTGAGACAGTAACACTGATGATGTCATGCTTGAAGACATTAAGACAATATGAGGCTGGTTAAGAAAATTAACCAGCCTCATATTGCTAGGGACCAGTTTCACAAAGAGAATTTAGACTCGTCTGCAGTGTTTGGCCAGTCTAATGCAATTTAAACAGTTTCACAATAATAAAGAGTCAAAAGTCAGGTTATTCAGAACTAAGTTTATTGTCACCATGGTAACAATTAGTCACACCTGCTGACCAGTGGCATCAAATGACAAAAAGAGGAAAACATGGCTCATAATTTGTGGTTTGCTAACAATATTGTGGAGCGAGTAATAAGTAGGGAAAGAGTTTTTAAAGAACGCAGTAACCTGTTGGAAATATACAGCAGTGAGAAAAGGTTCCTAAGCATGACCGACCAGTTTGCAGATGTACTGAGCCCTGCCACATTAATGAAGCCACAGCATCCTGACTCTGCACTGCATTGAGATTTAATGCCAGATAAATATTTGCTGTAGTTTCCTGCTGTAGTAATATGACTCTGTAACTGTTGTAGGTTGTAGTCATTTAGGCAAATAGATGACCATGTAGCACGTCTGACTAACATGGAGGAGATTTAGAGTTTGCATCTCATCACAAACTTGATTTGTCTTTTTGTCAACCATAACTATGATCTTTCCCTAACCTTAACCATAGTTGTCATGCGCTGATATTGTAGAAAGTGAGGATTTTGAAAACACATTTTTTTTTAACATAATCCACCATTTTGCAGGATAATCCAATACAGGATTTAACAATAAGCTTTGTGATAAACCCGCAGTTTTCCTTGGATTACTGTGGCACCTAAATCATGGTTGCAGCTGACACCGTGGTCCTGCTCAACACCCTGCTACGCCCTGCTACACCCTGCTACGCCCTGCAGTGCCCTGCTACGCCATGAACTACTCCAACTACTATTTCTAATCATAGTTCCATTATCTTTATTGTGACTATAATTTCCACTGTTCATCGTACCCCCAGCCGGCACCGTAAGACAACCGAACACCAAGAGCCTGGGTTTGTCCGAGGTTTCTGCCTAAAAGGAAGTCTTTCCTCACCACTGTTGCACTAAAAGCTTGCTCTAGGTGTAATTATTGGAATTGTTGAGTCTTTATAGAGTAAATTTATTATTATTATTATTATTATTATTATTATTATTATTATTAGTAAAATGTATAGGGTAAATTATAGAGTGCGGTCTAGACCTACTCTATCTATAAAGTGTTGTTATGATTTGATACTATAAATAAAATTGAATTGAATTGAATTGTAGACTGAAAGTTTGGCCATTGACCAGACAGGGAGGCTCTATCTAAAAGATGTTGGCTGCATTATGGTAAATGTGGAATTTGGTGTTTTGTAGCTTGTCCCATACTAAGGACTAAAAGTCAGGATATTTTGGCCTTTTAAAAGTTTTTAGACACATTTCTGTCAACGGAAAGTGATAAATCAAACCTTAAAGCTATAGTGTGTAGTTTCTGTTGTCCCCATGAGGAATTCTTAGTAATGACAACAAAACTGTTGGCGCATCCACATGATACAAGCCTTCCGTGACCGCGCCCTTTAATTTGTATAAACTTCACAGACAGAAATCTTGACAGTGTACTACTGTGTCCTAGTGTGCAGATGGATTTCACAGCAAGTTAACCTTTACCCTGTAAAGCAGAAGGTCTACACAACCCAGATGATAATTAAACTACAGAAAATGCTGGATCCTAGGATGTCTGTGAAAAAACAGCCTTTAAAAACATACTGGAGAGTAAACCTGGGAGAAAAACATATTGTGTATGTTATCATATTCTCATGAGCACATTTCTATATTTCTTATAGAAATGCACATTTATTTTCCATGTCACTTCTCAACAATAGATCTGGCTACACTTGAATCAGTGTAATTATCACAATCAATGTAGCACGCTGTTATGAAACATGTTGAAGTGACTTCTCAGCGCTCAGTGTCAATCACTAGACCTTTCTGATAACACCTCAAACAGACAAAGAGGAATGTTGTGAAGCAGCTTAATTTGTATGCTGAGTGCTTTTTCGGGGAAAAAAAGATAAAGTAGACATACCTGCACAATTCTTCAGTTTATTAGAGTTGGGTGGATATAGGAATTCTATATTTTGCTTGTTTTTAGACACACTCTGATCATTGCTCAGTTTTAATTTCACAAAACTGTCCATCTTTCTATCTATATTCTTATCTGTTATCAGATTTACACTGAAAGTGGTAAGCAATAAACACAGCAAGTTGATGGAAATTCATCATCAACATTCTATATACTAAGCAACACAATATTTGAGCCATATACCTATATTAATCCAAAAAAAAAAAAGCATGATCTATCTTCCTCTATAAAAAGAAATAAAGGAAGTATAAATGTGTAAGTCTGAAAGGTGGGGGTGAAATAAATAATGGGAATAAAACATAAGGTTTTAACAGTGGTAAATAAAAGTCAGAGTTGCACATTAGGCCATTTTGTGATATTTCTCTAAAAAACTGTAAGGTGTGTATATAATGGAAGAGTTGATCTGTGTGTTTGTGATAAAGAAATTATTATGCTAATGACAAAAAAACATGCCATATTTACTCATTGGGCTGTGTTATATCATCACAAAATACATAAACAAATAAAATTGGTTGTGCGTGCAATGGGAATATGTCCAGGCAAACATAATATGTATGTGTTCATGACAAATACATAAATAAATAAAACTATTGACAAAAACAGTACATACAACATGAGGTAAAACATAAACACCTGTGCAACATAATTCAAACTTCATCCTGCACTGCTCAACAACTCTGCTGTTTTGAAAAGTTCAACCAGCTCTTAATATCAGTTTGATTTTTTTGCCCATTGCCTGTGTACCTGCCACGTTTTACTTCTCACCTTCCAACAGTTGTCCTCCGATCCTTCCACTATCCCGATCTCCAGCTTCCTACACACCTGTTCCCCATTCCCCTTAATCAAC
The DNA here is from genome assembly GCF_008315115.2 of Sander lucioperca. Lineage (NCBI taxonomy): Eukaryota > Metazoa > Chordata > Actinopteri > Perciformes > Percidae > Sander > Sander lucioperca. Next base: position 43,370,923 of record NC_050177.1, read on the forward strand.
TCCGTCAGTATATACAGGCCATTTCCCCTCTGTCCCCTGTCAGTTTACTATTGTGCTTTTGTCTTTGTCAGCCAACCTTTTTTTTCTGCTGGCCTGCTTGTTTAAAACTCTCCACACCTCTCTGTATTTCTATGCCTGTTTCCTCTATTCCCTTGACCTTTTTGCAAATCGGCACCGTGAAAAGTCTGCTGCTAGCAGTTCCTGATTGCACTGCACAGAAAACAATCACCTTTAGAAAAACTGATGATTACGTGAACCATATCTGAAGTTACAAGGAGCACCCTTTTTGTCTGATTGAGTTCTAAATGGATTTATGGATGTTTGTCCTTGATGGACGTCGCAGATCTTCTCATCTCTGGAAGGAGTAAGTTGCATTGATTCTAGCAGTATAGATATATGTATGTGTATTTCTGTGGTTACATTGCTTATTAAAGAAAAAAAAGAAATGATGTGACCTCCTGCATCTCTGGTAGTATTTTTATCGTGTGTTCTGTAGGCTTTTTCTTAGCTATTATAGCTTATGAAATAAAAGTATATTCATTTACATCTTAAGTTTATTTTGTTGTTGCACCTACAATATGAGACTGGTTTCAGTCTATCTACAACATATTCACTTTTTTATTCAGTGCGTGCTTATTTTTAACTAGCGAGCATTCCCAAACCTTAGCTCAAATGTTAAAGCTAGCTTAGTTGCACCCTTGGCAGCCTTTTCTAGGAACACACTGTTTTTGCATAACTGACAGTTTATTTAGTGAAAATGCATTCATCCTTTTTCACAGACCTAATGAGAAGCTTGCCAAATTGGGACCTGTGGGATCTTTTAACCACTGTATATGTATTGTGTTTATTTATTGTATGCATTATTTTGTTCATGACTACACAGATAAACCAAACCAAAGCAGTCTAGATTTTGAAAAAAAAGTCCTTGAAGAAATCCTACTGAAGCTGCCTTTTTATTAGAAGCAAAGCCATGCTCTTTGCACTAGATTCATCTTTCTCTGTGGGTTCCTGTGAGGTTGTTTATTTTTAGAGGCATCTGCATGTAGACATATATGCTTCCATCTCCTGCAACACAACTCTCTATTCCCTCACTGCTCCAACCATGCTGGATTCTAACCTGTCAGAATATTTTGGGTTTGGTTGTGGCAACTGTCACTCCTCCGGCAACCATGTGGGATGGTGTATGTTTGAGTGTGCATGTGGCAATGTGATAAAAGACAGATGTCAGACCTAGACAGAGATAGCATGGAGAGGCGGAGAGTGCGCCAGCCTTGGCCAAGTCACTTGGAGTGGGTGGAGAAAGAGAGTCAGAGATAGCAGCACAGTGGCACATGTATAATTGACAACCTATGCTTCCTCTCCATAGAGTTTATGACATGTTCTTTCTGTAATCTACTTTTCCTGGCCGGCACTAAAGATGGTAGTGGGCTGGGCTATGAGTCGGCAGCTTGGATGGAAATGGCAGAGCATAAGCTTGGCAAGGAGAATGTGAAGGGGAGGAAAAGCCAAGGCAGCCTTGACATTTTTTTTCTTCCTTCAGTGTTGCACTTTTACCAAGGAGCAGGTCTGTCACTGATAAAGGTAGCCAGGATGGGAGTCACTGAGGTGATGAGACACTGTGCTAAAGCCAGTGGGGGTATTTTGTTTCAGTATTGTGGGTGGCATCTAAATAGGTGTTGATGTGAATGATGGGAAGGAAGAGTGAAAGTGAAGAACTGGGGTGAAGTGCCCAGGGTTGGGTGTTACTGATTCAGTGCTGAAAATATTTTCTCTTCACTGGAGATTGTGTGTGTTGCTTCTGTTAAAAGTATAATATGTAACATTTAAAAAAGGTCTAAAAAATACTATTTTTAGTTGAGTTGTGTACTTACATTTTCCCCAAAATGTTTCCAACAATGTTCAAACCCAGAGAAATTTGGAATGTTATTCAAGGTAACGGTGCTTTTCATTTGTTCTCCTGTCTATGACGTCATATAACCTTTTGACCCCTATAGTTAATTTAACTTCCAGGGAAACATGGGAAACACCAGATGATACGTCAGAAAGTAATTGTAAATCATAAAATGTCACAGAATTATACTCACTAACTAATACAGCATTTTTCTACCATTCAGCATCATTTTTAAACCCAGTAAAGACCTAATTTATTTATATATTTCAATATCGATCCAGCTTATTACGGTGTGCTACTATGACGTGGTGACAAAGTGGCTAATGCCAGCCACCAAGCTAATGCATACGGTAATGTTACAACCTTCAACACACTCATGAATTTATTTTTAGTATGAATGTTTTTGACCACAGATAACAACGCTGGGCTACCCCACATTTGAATTTGCCACATAACATTAGCTACAGTAGCTGTATGGGTATTTGACTCATCTAATAATTTAGCAAGTAAATTTTACGTTATCTAACGTGGCTTGCGGCCATTTCATCAGACTGAAATGACATAACATGAATAAAAGTGACTAAATGTAGCTTGAATAAAAAGTCTATACATTAACTTGTCCGTGAACATATCATTTCTGTCGGAGTCACGATAAGCAGGTTGTTTAACAATGAAGACAACTCCCATGATCCCTCCCTACTCCACGACGCTAAAGTCCATCTTTTGTTTTAATTGAGAGACCCCTAGTGGCAGAAATCACATTCTGTGCGTTTAAAGATAAATTCTGGTTAATTACAGTTTAAAATAAATACATTTGGCTAAACCTGTCTAACAGCCAGGGGCGATTCTAGGATCAGACTTTTAGGAGGGCTCAGCCCCTTATGAGAATGTGACACGGATACAGTGCCTTGCAAAAGTGTTAACCCCCCTTGAGCCCCCCTAAAAATGGTCTAAAATCGCCAATGCTAACAGCTTGTGTTTCTTGCAATGTCTGACTTCTGTGTAGCAATGTTACAGCATTCCCAGATCTTCGTAATAATAACATTGTACTCGCAGAGTTAATTGCGGATAGGAAACTAAGAACATATTACCCTGGTTGTATGAAACAGAAAATCCCTTTAACTCCATACAGTGTTTTGTATCCCATGTGTCCCTTGCCCACAGCATTTCCTTTTGGTCAGCAAAGATGAGGCCTGCTGTAGGTCACAGTCACCTTGCCTCATAATGCTTTAAAATGACAATCACAGTTTGCAATCTGCTACTATCAACAATTTGTCCACCAGCTCGTAGGACCTTGTCCTGTAAAACACAACAGCATGACCAAATCCACGCGGGTATCCTACAATACATGGATTCACACAAACACAAAAACACATTTATTCTCAAATACACTGCAAGCACAGAGAAACTGAACTCCCACACACACAAGGGCTGTTGGAATGAATTCCGAAAGTCGAATATAATTTGAATAGTAAAAAAATCAATACTATTCGAATGCTGAAATTACTATTCGGTGGGGGTGGTGGTTACAAGCTGCGGCTGTAAATCGGAAGAACGATGGGAAATATCGACATCCACCGAGCCATGCTTACGTTATCATTAGTTAGTTCGTTCTTGTTTCCCAACTGCGTCGCAAGTTATAGTAACGTTAGCTTAGCTGGGAGCTTCATGGAGACAGTTAAAGTTAAGTTAAATGTTAGCTGCCCTACAGCTGTCAGAGTTAGCTTTGACTTCATATATTAACGTTTCCTTCTAACAGCTGTAGTCTCAGTAACGTGACAATCTGCAAGAAACAGGTTGCTTATAAATCATTAAAATAGTGACCGTTTGCTTAGCTAGTTATTAATGCCGTTAACATTGTGGCTAACACTATTAATTAGTTTATGACAAATTGTTTCGGCTGTGCTTTCTAACATGATGTCATTGTGCTAACCGAGCACCGTTAGCCTTAATAAACAGAGCCTCTTCAATACACTTGTTAGATAATGTTACATTACAGAGTTCTCTGTTGATTTTGGTTTGTCGCTGTGTGTTCATGGTGGAAAATGTAAACAGAGCGGCGTGCCAGAAATGCAATGCGCCATGACTTAGATCCTCTTCAAGGCCAGGCTAATGTTGGAAGGTCCTTCAGTGGACAGAACGTGTAACAACAACCACATTCTGATAATGGCATTGACAGTGCATAATCCTGAGTAGTGTAGTACATATTATAACATGCCTGCATTTGAGCATAAATATTTGAATATTATTAAAGAAGAGGAAGATTGACAGCTCTAACACACACACACACACACACACACACACACACACACACACACACACACCTTAAAAGCATAGAGAGACAAACATGTCAAGTAGATTTACTAGATTCTTTCTCCATCTCACTTGTCTTCTCCGCCTCACTCTACCTTTCCATACTTCATCTCTCGCAGCTACCCTGACTCACTTTCTCTCACCTTGTTCTTGTTATTCCATGCATCACAATTTCTCTCACTTCTCTCTTTCTTACCCCCCCTTCTACTTTGCAGCTACCTCTCTGCTTGCACATATTCTCCATCACCTGTTTCTTCTTTCACACCTCAGCTCCCAATTTTCCCTCCCTCCCTCCCTCCTTTCCCTCTTTTTGAATCTAACGAATCACCCAATCGCCTAACCATCCAGCTAAGTGTCATTGTTTTTGCACCATGCTATTCCACATCATGGCGTACAGCGCATGTTCAACTCCCCTGTCTCTCTTGAAGCGTTTAATCATCTGGTACAGTGCTTATCTGTCATCTCTGGGAATTGCATGATGCAATTTGAGCAGGTGGAGATATCGGGTTGTGGAATGAGGAGACTTGAAAGATGACAGATGTCTTCAAATTAGATGCAGCTTTATTTGAACACATGGTACCGGGAGATGCATACGGTTCAGCATCTTAAAATCCATAGTGACTTTCTACTGTATTGTTCTCTTTCTGCTTACATACAGTATTCTGGTTACACCTTTTTAAATAACCTCCTAACATTAAGGTTATGAGCAATATGTTTCTCTCGCTACTCTGGTGTCTTTTTCAGCTATCTTACTGTAGGCGGAGGTCAAAAGTGAACAAATGACCATAGACATAGTATTGGAGCCTCTCGTCTGACACTGCAGAAGTGGCGTTTCGGTCTACCCATGTCCGCCTGTTGTCCTGTCTCACTACAGTCTAAAGTTACATGTCAGTAAACTAGGGCTGCAGCTATCGATTATTTTAGTATTGGAGTATTCTACCGATTATTTCATTGATTAATCAAATAATCGGATAAGAAATACTTTTGCTTTATAGTGAACAGCAGCAGAAAATATACAAAAGAGAGGTTTCCTTTTTTAGAAAAAGCAACATTTTTATTGCCTAAATTGCATACAATAACAGGGATAGATGCTAATATTTTTAAGCACTGGCCGCATGGGCCACCAAGCCCCTTATTCTGTTGGCAAAAGTACATTTTTATTGGCCCAAATGTAAATCTTTTTTGTCCCCTCCCCCTTCTTGCCTCTGGCTCTTTACACTGGATATGCAAAAGAGCTGTTCACTAAGCCCGGGTAAATGTGACTGTACAAAGCTTACAGCAGGGCTATTCAACTACACATCAGGGGGACACATTTTAAGAAGGCTAATACTGAGTGAGGAGAAAGAATAAAGAATGCAGACATCACCGGCATGGTCCAATGACGTCATTCACATGCATATTAAGTAGCCATGAGGTTAACACTCCAGCGGGGAGGGGCTGGTTTGTTTCCGGCAGCAGCTAAATTTACAAGAATTTGTCCAAATTTCAAGATTAGTAGCAAACTAATAAACAGTTAGACCACAAACTGACAGCTTTTGTTTTAGCTTGTTTGTAAAACATTGCTATATGCAGAGTAGCATGCTGTAGGCTGGTTGTGTAAAACAGCGCAGTGGACGAGAGCAGCAGACGTGAGTCGGGTTCGCTCCGTGGAATGGAGGAGTAGACTGGATGTTTTCAACTGGGATGATGATGATGTAGCATTGAGGTCCTGCTATTGTGGTAAGCTAGTTCATTTTACAATAAACTCACTGTGCAGAGTTTTTTTGCAGCTTAAATGATCCCAAACTTTCTTTTGTTTTCGCTTGCCTGTCTCTTCTCTATTTTCGTTGCCTTACTTCATTGTAATCTGCGCCGTCAATCTGTTCTCTTAATACATCCATGCGTCAGTCTTGTGTCCAGTGTCAGCCCGTTGTGCGCTTGTAATAATCATCCATGTGGAAACACAGTGAGCATACAACGTTAGTTACATTGATTAAACAAATATTTGAGGCAAATAATTTTGCATCGAGGATTTTTAGTAATCGAATTCTTTGAGTTACTCTGGAATCGTTTCAGCCCTACAGTGAACACAGTGCATTTAAAGTCAACCAATAAAATGATTATGATAATTAACACACAATTTATACCTTGTCATTGCACATAAGCACACATTCATTTCAATCCCAACATAGGTAGGGATTATGTTTTGCTTATTCTCATTTAAAAGTAATGCAATGTGCCTAACTAAAGCTGTGTGTGTGTGTGTGTGTGTGTGTGTGTGTGTGTGTGTGTGTGTGTGTGTGTGTGTGTGTGTGTGTGTGTGTGTGTGTGTGTGTGTGTGTGTGTGTGTGTGTGTGTGTGTGTGTGTGTGTGTGTGTGTGTGTGTGTGTGTGTGTCTTCATGGATGCATACATGCCTTAGAGGTATAGATATAAGCTACATATGATTTTTAGCATAACACTTCCCTTGAAGGTGTGAATGTACTTTGCAAAAACACTAATATAAGCCTCCCACTGACAGCACATCTACTGAGGCAGTGTTCTCTCACACAGACAGACAAACTTGAAAGAAATTAAATTCCTGATGAAAGCAAACATGTTAATCCAATAAGTTCAATTTTTTTTTTTCAGACCAAAGTAAAAACATGTGCCCCCTGGCAGACTGGAGAAGGTTATTTCATTTCTGAATATGAAGTGATTTTTGTCCCCCGTATTCTCACAACATGTCTCTGAATGTCTGGGATTGGCTCAGCTTGACTGAAGGAAGTCATCTACACAACAGTAAATCATTTCATTGTATTAATAGAGAGTGGGCAGCCCACCTCCTCAAGCCTTTTATTTTAAATAAAATAAAGGGCTGATAAATGGACTACACTTTTTTATAGCGCTTTTTAATGTGAAAGCAGTACAAATCGCTTTACGGAGTCTCATATTCACCCATGCATACATAGCTTTGGCAAAAAGAACTGCCAGGCAACGTTCTGTTCAACGGTCTGGCATTTTGGGGTTGGCCAAGAACACTTCAAAATGCTGGCAAGAAGGATCTAAATTGAACCACCAACCCTTACATACACTTCAATTTCAATATGTAACATTTTACCAGTTTTGTGTACCAGTTTGTTCAGGGTGCGAATTTGCATTTCCTAGGAAGGCAAATGAATGTCCTGCCCTACTCTGCCTCTGATTGGCTAGTACTCATTGCCATAGCTCTCTCTCTTGTAGCCCTTTCACGGAGCTCCCACAGCTCTTCGTTCAATAAACTGTCGGTACACTTACAAAGTTCTCAATACTTCGGTTAACATGCAGGGACCCTCACTATGCTACCATTGAAGTTTGGTGATATTTTGAGCCTTTATAGTGGTATAAATAGCGATTTGTTTTTACTTTCCCTGTGCCTCGAATACTAGCGTTGTAAGCTAACCAGCAGTCCACACTAGCTTCGTTCAAGCTCCAAACACAATCAATTACCATGATAACATGTCCCAGAGAGCGACAGAGTGGGTACACATCTGTTATTAACCCCTAGGTTCGTTTTGCGCTGGAATTGTTCTTTAAGGTAAGTAAATACAGAATTCATCATAGACATCATAATCACTAAAGCTAGAAACCAACATTGAACCAACTAAATTTTAACAACTAAATCAGAAAACTATTGCAAAATTGCTTCAGTCTATTTGTTGGGGATGGTTTTCAGATTCAAATTTGGTGCTGTAGTGAGTATTCAAAGCAGGACGGATCATGTGGGATCAACTCAAAATAACAACAGAGCCCATGTTCATGAAGATACTTGTCAGCCAGTGCAATTTATTTAGGAGAGACTTCATTTAAGAGTGAAATAAGTTTAATGCACATGGTGCATAATAGGTTGATATGTTAGAGTCTTTGCTGATTAGACTCCATCGCAATGTAAGTTTATAAGGGGTATGGAGGCCGTGGATATAGAGGAATATCCCCCCGATGGAGTCTAGACACTGGTGGAGGTGATGAAGGGATAAAGGAAGCCTGAAGATCTCTATGGATGTGATGTGAAGGGGGGCTTCTGATGGAGGAACCCTTGGTGCTGGATATGATGAGAACTGGAGGTGAATGGGGTGGAGGAGGCTTGCATTGATTTAGCCTGAAATGACAATTGACAGCAGCAGAGAGTAGAACAGATTTAAAGTTTGAATGCAACAATGCAATACTGCCCTACAAAACAAAAAGGCAGTAACTGCATTTTTGGTCAAAAATGAGTTATCATTTTCATGACATTCAAGGCATCCTTTGTTATGTGACAAAACATCTTATCTCAAATGTGTGTCGTTTTGGAGAAAAATGGTAGTCATTTGTACAGTAACTGCAAAAAGCCCTAGTGAAACAAAGCATGAATACAGTAACTGCAAAATAGGGGTAACTTATCAAATTAAATATGAGGATTGATATGTACAAAGAATAAGCTAATATAAAGTATTGTTACTTTATATTAGCTTATTCTTTGTACATATCAATCCACATGTCCAATAATCTACCTACAACTACTTAGCTGGATGACAGGATAACTTGATACAGCTTAGCAATGTGAGACTTTAAGCAGCTGTTTCAGCACCAGAACAGCTTCCGGGTGGAAAATATTGCCCTAAAATGGTCAAATTAGTTTTGGTTTTGGTATATCCATGTTCAGGAAAACAAATGGTTCCAATTATTTTAAATACAGTGTATCTAACACACCCAGAGCCCAAGTTGTGGCAAAATAGTTTTTGGAGAATCTCTAGTTACTGCCTTTTACCTTGGTATGGTGCCACGTTTTTGGTAAGTAATACAAAGCAAGAATACAGTAACTGCAAAATAGGGGTAAAATATCAAATTAAATATGAGGATTGATATGTACAAAGAATAAGCTAATATAAAGTAACAAAAACAGCCCATGTCCAATAATCTACCTACAACTACTTAGCTGGATGACAGGATAACTTTAAAGTCATTTTTCTCAGTTCTGCACTCTGCGTAGTTACTGCCTTTTTGCTTTGTAGGGCAGAATAGCTCATGGAGATTGCGGCAAATCTGGTTGGTTTAACTGAAAGAGGAAACGCCCACATTCAGCTGATGACAATGCAGCTGATTAGGTTGGGAGATAGAGAAATGTGAAGAATAGAAGTCTTCCTGAAAGAATTTACGCTGAGTATCATTAGCAGGCTCACAACAACACTGTCGGCGCGTCCACATGATACAAGCCTTTATGTGATCGCGCACGTGCCCCCACCCCTCCTCGATGCAGTTGCTAGCAGCTAAGGAGGACAGTGTGATTTAAAAAAAAAAAAAAAATAAAGGTAAAAAGAAGAGGTAATTATCTTCACTCGAGTTTTTTAAGGTGCACGGGACTGCATCAAATGACAATGTGAAGACAAGTGGCAAAGGACTCACCGTGTAGTTATGAACCTACAGAGAACTTTACATGAATCTGCAGCTTTAGTGAGCTCATTGTTTAAGTACACTACCTGTGCAGCACTAAACAGCAGACAGACAAAAAGATAGTGGAGACTAAAAACAGACCTAAAAGAGTGAATATTGGACTCAAAATTGAATATCCAAATAAATGATGTCTCTCTATATCTTCTTGATTTGGAAATGGTCAACTGTTGGCTAACGACTGTGCATATCAACTTAAAAGGCAATGATATGTCAATGTTGTGTTCACAACTTGTTTGCGCTGTTCCCAAGTGGCCAAAACAATCAGTTATTGCAGGTTAAATATTCTGCTGGTTTCATTATTAGTCTTGTTTATTGTCAGCAATTACAATCACATAATACAATGAAATTAAATTTAAATACTAAAATTAGAATCTGTAATTGGTTATGGTCCATATGTCGCCTACATAAGTGAATGATTGATAGTGATTCCAATTATTACTGCAACGTTTATTTTCTTCTCTTTATTTAGCAAAAGAGGCACTTTTAAATAACTAAAACAAAGAGGAAACTTTGCTCCAAGCATGCTCCCGAACGACAACAAGAAACTAGATTACATTTAAGTACACTTATTAGTCCTGGGTAAATTGAGTCCTGGCCAAACTCCACTCCAAAGCTATAATCATATGGTCACTTTGTCCCATTCTAACTTTAAGCATCTCAGGAGTGTTGTAGCTCTTTGTTTAGCCCAGCGGGCAATGCTCAAGATTGCAATGCTCTCCTCTGTTAAACCCATTTATTTCTGTTGACAGCTTTATTATAGCTTTCCACTCATTTGCATAGGTAATCAGCCCATACTTTCAGAACCTGTTAAGATTCAAGATGACAGCCACTAATTGGAAAAGGGAAGGCAATAAAGCACCGTTTGAGCATGGGTTTCCAACTTCCTTTGTTTGCGTTGGCACTAATAAAGTGAGGTCCCTGCAGCTTGGGACATATTAACTTGTTTTGTTGTTTTTTTTTGGCCTCAGATGAAACATATGAAGTGGGTTAATTGTGTTGGCCCTGCTGGTAATGGCAAAAAAAATTGTCTAACGCATATCATCTTTTCAAATCTGCGGCTCTTCCACAATGCTGACTATAACAGTTAGGAGAGAGGGAAATAGAGTGACCGACAGAGCAGCCTCACGCTTGACCGCTGTATTAATGTTCTGTTTACAGCAGTTATATGTACCTGACTTAAGAAGGTAAAATATTTCATAACGATCTGGGCTTGTCAAACACTTGCTATCATGCTGCATGCGCGCGCGCGCACACACACACACACACACACACACACACACACACACCCACACACACCCCTATGGGTCACTGTTCAGTCATTTTCAAACAACCAGCTCCATACTGATGCAGGCATGAACACACACACACACACACACACACACACACACACACACACACATATATATATATGTGTTTGCTCTGCAGGCCACGAGAGCATGGCTCATTGTGACTCCTGCCGTTGCAGAAATGGAAATTTTAATGAAGTGAGCACAGCAGTGGTTGTCTTCTCGCACTTCCCGATGCGGGTGACTGGCACTTTAGCCACGCTGTCCAAAAATGGACCAGTGATTTTATTAGAGATAGAGGTATAAAACTCTGTCACCATCTCCCCTAATAACCCTAGCCCTCTTTGTGCCCATACCATTTTAAGGCAGAGGTGAATACATACTCATTGACCTCATTTCTATTAACCACTTCTCTTCGTTTTTTCTTTTTCTGATTGCCCCACTTCTCTCTGTAGTGTTATTGTGTAGGGAAAAGCTACCACTCTACTTTCAGCTCTTTTAGCCAAATAACTGAGTCAACGTTTGTGTGTCCTTTTGCAAAAATTGACAGCTTTTTAGGGAATACAATAAACAAACCAACAATTTTGAAGGTGAATAGATCACTTTGGCAGGGCAGCCTGAAACGTTGTGTAATGTAATGTCTTGCAAAAAATGTCAAAATAAAAGTTGCCATAGTTATTGTTGTGTCAAGTCAGGTTTACTCATATAGCCCTGTAACACATGATGCAGCTATATTCAAAACACTATATGCAGTTCAGTTGAAGGGCCTTTAACAAACTAAACAAGGTCAATTGATTTGAAAACTCAATTACAATGTTTCTCACCAGAAACTCTCTAGATAATCCAAAGATCTGTGAACAGACTGTCTGTATCGTTGTCACTGTTGACCGTGAGATCAGTGTATTATCCAGAGCCCACAGAGGGGCTTATTTCTCCATACAGTTCCACTTACTCAACGATTTTAGTTGTGAACTGACCCTTTAATTCATATTCCTCCTTTTTAAAGCAGCACTAAGTATTTTATTTTATTTATTTTGTCCAGTTGAGGGAGAACTCTTCCATAGGCTAAATATTTGATTGATTGATTGATATTGCAGCCTTAAACTTGATATGGCTAACATGTTGGCCAGCAGTTGCCTATTTTACACATCCAGCAGAAACAGATTAATTATCATTTATTGTAAGTTGTGTCCCTGGCCACCTGACAAAATGTCCAATTTTTACTCTCCTTCTTGCTCTCTTTTTATCTTCACCAACTCCTGATGAAAATGCTCCACAGCTACAGGGGCGATTCCAGGATTTTTTAAGTGGGGTGGCAGAGGGGGGACCAATAATCAGTCGGGGGGGGGGGGCAGCATAGAAAATCTGCTTAGAAATATGGGAAGTATTGGATAGGATAGAACAACACAATGTAATTCTGCTAAATAAAACATCACATTCATGATTAAGTTCACATTTATTTTATCATATTTTTATAATCATATTTTGGGGGGGGGGGGCGGTGCCACCCCGTGTCCCCCTTCTAGCCCCGCCCCTACACAGCTAGATGCTAACTTTGTCTGTCTGCCGTTTGGTACTGGTCAGGAAGTGTACAGTGGGGTAATCAAAGCTTTTTTTTGCTAAAAACAAAGTTCTCCCAACTTTCCCTGCACATCTAGCTGTCTACGCCAGCAGCAGGCCCAGCATTTTAAAGCAGTGTTTTTACCTGCAGCACTAATAACAAAGATATAGTCTTGATAAACACTTAAGTTCCTTAAATGTCAGGGCCCAGAGAAAACGGCATCCTTGCATTTACCAGATAAATCAGTTTAGGTTCTCTTGTGCCCTGCATGCATTGATGAAACAGCCAGTCTAATCTGAAAAGGACCCACTCTGAAAAAAGACCCACACCTTTTGTATTTAAGTGTGCGAGTCAGGCAAAATCACATAATTGCTGTCAGTGTCACTACAGCAGACATTTTGATTTCAATCTTTCAAAAGGTTATGGCTGAAACATTTTGATGGAAAAAGAGTAAGTGGTAAATTGGTGATAATGTGATAAGGTGAAAGGTACAAAGTTTGGTAGTTGCTGCTTTGGTGTGATTGCACACAAATACTTAACTTTCCCAGGCGGTGTCCTTGTGTATTTTTAGATTTAATAACAAATATACGTATGTAAAAGCAACACATTTGATGCAATTTGCTTGCTATTTCTGTTATGCGGTGCATACAGTGAGCAACAATGTTAGCATGCAGTGTAGTCAGCAGTGCCTGAATTGGACCAAAAAAGGTGCCATTACTCTAATTCAGCAGTTGCATGACATGATAATAGCATGCGGCTTGGATATATTCATATTCATACGCATGTCTTGGTAATATATCACTTAAAATGTATTTTTATTTCATTACATACTGTACATTCAGGGCTTGACGTTAACTTTTTTGCTTACAAGCCGCACACTATAGTGGTATTCCACAGTGAGGCAGCATTTTTACTAGCCACTATTTTGAGGGAAATTTTATTATTATAGGTTTATTTGATTCAAGTTGACTGTGGTTTGCTGCAAATTACTTGAAGAACTACATTGACAACCCTTTCAAATGTAGCTAAAATAACCTAAATCAAGACTACATAAAATGTAGGCTCTAACACTGATGAAATATTCAGCTGTGATAAGGTTCTGTGTAAAGCTCCTTTTTATGTGGAAACATGCAACCGATTAACACACAGACATTGAAAGAGTATGCCTACAGACCCTTTGCAAACACGTTACCACGACCACCTGACGACGCCATGAAGGACGGCGGAAGCACAGGGTAAACAGTAGTAGACGAGCGGAAAGATTCATAGTTTCAATCAGTTTGAAATACATAACACTAAATAAACTGTATTTATGGCTTCATGGCTTCATCTATTGAACAAGTTGTCGTGCCGTAATCGGTCGAGGTAGGGCATCTGGTAGGTGCTCACAAAGAGCAGTATGGAGAAGTTGGAGATAGCAGGATTAGATACCGACCCTTAATTCTTTTTTTTTTTTTTTTTTTATTTAACCTTTATTTATTCAGGGGAGGTTCACTGAGAGGCAGCCTCTTTTTTGCAGGAAAAAAAGAGGCTGCCTGTGTAATGTGTAACATTCACACAGTTACACATTCACACCTGGAAGCTGCCCAGCACAACCACAGTCTGATCTGCTGGCCACTGAGCAGCTCCACTGGAGCGGTTGGGGTTAAGGGCCTTACTCAAGGGCACCTCAGTGGTGGTAATGAGGGAGTTTTGAGTCCGTTTTTACGGACCTCATTTAAATCACCGAGTCTGCCCGACTGTAGTCCACACGATCTGTAACACTATGTGGTAAACGGGGTATCCTCATATACTGGTGCTGATCTCAAACTTTTAAAAGTCTGGATGCTTACCAGTTATTTGTAGCTGGCTGGCTTACAGGTACGCAATGCTATGCTAACGGCGGGGGGAGGTACCTCATAATGGCAAAGATAAGACATCAATCTATTTATCTAGTTTATTTTGTATTAACATCTATTCTTTACTTAAGTAAAAATGTATATAACACGTAGCTCATGTTTTTAGAGGACATGGTCGGTCGCGATGGGCAGCAGCTAGCTAGCAGTCCAAAGCTAGCTGCAGCTAGCTTGTCAGCTAGCCGGGGTAGGAGCTCCGCAGACCCGCATTTAACTCGGGTTTTTTTGGCATTTATGGAGCTAGTTTCCGTGCCATGTCATCTTTAATTTAACCGATATTTTTTTGTATGTGTGTTAAGTTAAATGATCAAGGGAACAGCTTTCTTTTTGGGATATGTAGCTAGGTCAGTGAATAACCGATGTTAGTTATGTGGGTCATCATCGGGTTGGACCTGTAAGCAGGAACAGCTGGTTAGCACGGCAGCTAGCTAGCTGGTTGAGGATAATTTTATTTATCACTCATTTAAAACAGAAAGGCAATACATACACATGCTTGTGTTGGTGAGGATTACTCTGCATGCTTGTGTTGGCGAGGATTACTCTGCAGATTGGGAATGTGAGAACACAAACGAACGAAAATGTACGCGTTTAGCTTGTCTACAGCATAGCTCTTCTGCCGTCTGTCATGGCGTTCATAATTCGCGCGAGTGGAGCATGACGTCGCGTGCAAAGGGTCTATAGCATCTTATTGCATAAGTGGTGCAGGGGTGGACAAGATTAATTGAACACATAGGTGTTTTGGAGCACACACTTGCACATCGCTCAAGCGGAGTCAGCAGGTGACGAGAAACGGACTTTCTGCGCACAATGTCTACTTTTTTGACAATCCTCTTGTCAAAATGTTTTTCTGCCACAAAAGCAACCCTTGCCTCGGCTGAACTCGCCACAATGCTGCGGCTTGCTAGTCTGGTGTGTGGGATTAGGTGCCTGTCTGGGCGGACGGATCATGCTCCGGCCGTGGGCTGTGTACTGGATCACAGGTGTCCTCCTGTGTCGGGCGGTAGTTCCAGCAATCAGGGTTACAATAACATGTTTATCCAATAAAATTATCCATATTAAAGGTGCTGTAGGTAGGCTTGGGAAGATCCAGGACTTAGCCAACAAATGGGAACATCAACAGCTTCTCAGTCCCTCCCCCCTTTCTACTAAAGCCCAAAACGGTCTCCTTAGTTTTATAAGTCCTAGTACTCTACTACTACTACTACTACTACTACTACTACTATAAGTGTACCTACTCACCGCCAGAAAGTGGTGGTACTCAGTAAGAAGTAACGCTACTCGTGGACAAAAAGAAGAAGTACCGGTACTCAGTAGCCTACTGTTAAATTTCGGCCCATTTCTGGCACTGGTAGTCAGCATGTTACAGTGCAATATATCCATATGCCTTTGACTTTTGTGCAGGTTGTTGTGATGGGACTTAAAAATACACATAGATGAACTGACATATTATCACACATCTACAGGAAATGTCCCACAATGACAAAGTGACAAAGTAAAAACTGTATCATGTTACACACTTGATTCATAGTTAGTTACTCCATTGATTTCAATTTAACATTTAAAACCGACGACCAGACAACCACTCTCATGTCTGCGTGCTAAGTATTTAGCTGGGGCCCCCTGCTAGTTAGCTTAGCATAAACACTAAAAACGGGGGGAAACGGCTAGCCCTGTTACATATGTGTTTAATTGCCAGACAACCAGAGTAGTCTCCAGGAAGTTGTAAACTTAGTTTTTTTGTATGTGCTAAATGAGATATAACGTGTTAACTATTGACCCCTAAAGATGCTGGTAGGTGGATTTTGTTACCTTTGGACAGAGCAAGTCTAGCTGTTTGAAAGTTTGCAACGTAACTTTTTCATCAGATTTTCTTGTACCTTTTTGAGTGGTGAGTTTGAGTTATTAAATTATTTGAGTCAGATCTCAAGAGTTTAAAAAGCAAGATGCGCTGCTCTTTCCAGTATTAGTAAGAAATCCTTGATCACACATTTTTATGTGTGCTGTCACAACAACAAACACCCTTTTTTCCGAATGACTAAGTTCATCTTGCAGTTTCGAGCAAATTCAGCCCTGCAGCACACAGTGCACACATTTGTCGTGTTTTTTTTTCTCACTTTTTCATTGACATAGCTTTATATGTCATACATATGCCATTGCCACACAAGCAAAGGTTTTGTTCATGTGGCATATGACTCGTCTTCCTAGTTTAATACACGACCTGTGAGTGTGAAAACTTGTGATGTCAATATGGTATGATTTGCATCAGATAAGCGGCTACTAAAGGATGAAGCAATTGCTTCCTTTTTTTACTTGTTTACTTTTATCATCTCTTCTGGCTTATGACCGATATAATTTGTCATCACTTGCACAAAGTGAATTCTTGTGGTGTTTTTGGTGAACGTTAATTTGTATTCAAAAGCAGAACTCCCATGCAGAGATTAACAGGAAGTTAGGCACAGTGGGACATTAGACTGTGCTGATAAATGGCAAGGGTAGCATGTACGCGTATGGCTTAATGTGGGATTGAGAAGCTGGTGTCCAGTAGGGTTGGAGATCAGGGGACTGGGGGAGGCGGGGCATTTGATGGTTTCTGAAGACCTTTGATTGAGGTTTGGAAAATGAAGTTCCATTCATAACCGGCTGAATGCAAAAGATAGGTCTGACAGGAGGGATTCATGAACATCAGGCTGTTAGCATTGTCATTATGAGCATGTTAGCATGCTGACGTTAGCATTTAGCTCTAAGTACAGCCTCACAGAACTGCCAATGTAGTCTTGTTCTCTTCGTAAGTCATGTGGAATACATAGAGCACTCTTGAAATCTTCAGAAAAAGATGTCTGCCTCCTCACAGTTTTGTCTCGGAATTCAGTGTGTGCAACTGTATGGCCACTGTCATCTGTGAGACCATGTGTGTTGCCTAAAAAAACTTCAGTTTAGTCTGTTTGAGTGCTCTCAAATTAATACATAATTTAATAAATAAATACAATAATCTGGACATTTTGACTTGTATTGTCTAAATATCCTTGTATGTATTTAATATCCCATTGAAGTTATTCATTCATATGGTTTGTGTAGTAATTGTAACTACAAAATGCTGAAAAAACTGAGTAATTATGGTAAATAGATCATTTACATTCTCTGAAGACACTGTTAACAGGTATGTCTGATATAACGGCACACCAAAAAATGCATAATTGTAGTATTTTCTTTCCTGCTCAGCCAGTAGTTTGTGTACATAGATGATGCTTAATTAGCATGATTGCCAGTTCAGTTGGAATTTCAACAGCAGATACATGTATCTGCTAGTGCAGTACAGATGGTGTGTTAATAGACTGTACTTGTGTACTACAATTGACAGAAATAAGCCTTCTTGAACAGAATTAATACACATTTGTTTATTAATACAGTGCACATGGTAGTGGTTTTAAACTCCCACACAGTTTCACTTGAACATTGCAGTACCTCAAAGTTGTTTCCTGTTTCAACATTCTTAGCCACTTCCACATGTAGCAACAACCTTTGTTCAACCTGATCTTGAGACATCTGATTTCCGAGCAGGCACAGTTCTTGTGGCTTTGTCACAGATAGATTCACTCGCCTGCAATTCTGCATTCCTCACAGAAGCGAAACATGTTCAACAGTACATTAGAAAATGGAACGGAGCGGGATATGAGGAACACGCCGTACGCTCTGGTGTTTGGATCTGTTATGATGCTGGGTCTGCCTCTCAATGCTGTGTCGCTGTGGATTCTGTTACGCTGCCACAACCTCAAATCCCCCAATGCTATCTTCATGGTCAACCTGGCCATCTCTGACCTGCTGCTCGTCATCTCCTTGTCCATGAGGGTCTACTTTTACGCCACAGGCACCTGGCCTCTGGGCAATAAGGCATGCATCTGTTTCACAATGCTCTTTCGCAACAACATCCGCTCCAGCTCCATCTTCATCACCTTCATTAGTGTGGACCGGCTGCTGGCTGTCGTCTACCCTCTGAGGTCCCGCCATCTCCGAACCGCTCCCAACGCCTTGAAAGCTGTTGCGCTTGTTTGGCTGTTTGTGTTGGTGGTGAACATCCCAGAGGGTGTGGAATTTTCAAAATTTTTAGACAACAACAATGAATCTACCTGTTTTGAATTTCTTCATCATCTGCAGCCTACAGTGCCTTATCTGCAGCCTGCGTTGGTGCTCACCATGCTGGCAGTCAACATTGTGTCCACTGCTCTGGTGTTTTGGACTCTACACAGACATATGAATGACTCTGCAAGGATAAACAACAAGGTGAATGTCATGCTGATTTTTGCCATGAACCTGATGATGTTCACCGTATTTTTCTTGCCTGTGTCATTGCTTGTCGTCTTTAAAAGCTGGAGTCCTGCTCGCACGCCACTGATATGTCTTGCTAGTGTGAACTGCTGTCTGGATCCTCTGTTGTATTACTTTTCTTTTGATGGTTTCTGGAAGAGCAAAGAGGACGTGGACACCTCTATTGCAATTGAATAGTTTGTGATAACAATAGACAGGGACAGGTTGGGTTAAATACGATTTAAACAGCATTATTTGTGTGTGGATTTGCAATATAAAGGTCACAAGGTGAAAATGTATGCATTTCTAATGTATTTTATTTTTCTAGCCCTCCTTCTCCTTTCCCTAAGTGGCTTTGCCACTTGTCAGGCCACCATTGTAAATAAGAACCTGTTCTTAATGACTTGGCTGAAAAAATAAAGGGGGAAAAAAATCTTATTTATGGTATATTTTATGAATGAAATTTTCACTTTCACATTATAACTCTCTTTATTGATCATAACGTTAAAGAGTACAACAAAATAACTGGATTTCTTTTCCAAAGAGCGATTGTTGACTTGAAACAGAGATACAGATTTAGGTTACCTTCACAGCGCAACTGACTTTTAGTGGATATTTCCCCACCCCCCTTAACGTGTGATACAGATCTGATGTTTCCTCTTTGTGAACAATGAAACCTACGCATGTGAAGCAAGCCCCCTATTTTTTTTTTTAGTTGCCATGTGAGCTGCAAAAATCCGAACAAAATGGGATCCCCAGGCAAATTGTATTGAATACACAAACTGTCCTGCGTTACCATGAGTTTAAATAATCTTACTGTCCTGTTAGATTTGTGTCACCTATACATGGGCTTTAATAGGAAAAATAACACAACAACCAATGGGAGCTGTCTCAATTTAGTCAAAGTCATATAAACCTAAAAATACCTGCATATACTTTGACATAATTGTGCAGATGTGAGGCATCTTACACACAAATTTAAAACTGCTTCAACTTTAAAACGATTCCCTTGCTGCCTTTTTAACAGTATGAGTTAACTAAAGTAAACTTGAATAATTCAGCTCATGAACTTTCGCACTTGAACTTGACAAAATACAAACATGGAGACGCAGAATGCGGTGTTCAATCACATTTTCCATCCGGTTGACATTCTCCATTTGACGAGTCAGTTATCTGCACCCTGTTTCCCTTAAACTATCATGTTTTTAATAGGGCTGTCAAAATAACGCATTAATTTCGATTAATTAATCTGAGAAAAAATAACGCGTTAAAAAAAAAATAATGCAGATTAATGCAGATTAATCCATTCCATATTGACGTTTGACCCGGAGCTGTTCTAGCCACCATTCGACTGTAAAATGAAGGAGGGAGACGAGAAAGCGGGTATAAGTTAGCAGCAGGTTTGATATTCGCCGGATATTCGTTTTCGACTTACCCCCGATTCAGTTTCTTCAATAAAATTCCACTACATTACGAGTGTAGTATGTTGAGGACAGTTTAGGACACTGTATCAAAAAAAATGACAATGGTATTTCTCGTTGCTACCGATTTACGAGCGAAAACAGCACTTCAATCTACGGCTGTTGGCTGAGTTAGGGACCGTCTACAAATTACAGTGCTCAGGCTGGTGACATATAGACTTATGGGATTCTTTCAGGAAAGAAATCACCAAAAATCATCTTTTGTAATTCTGATTACTGTAGTAGTAGCCAATGGTGGTCTGCTAGTTACTACAGGTCATATTTTTGTCATATGTCACATTAGTGAAACAAGATGGAATTAATTAAAATATTCACCAAAAATCAACAAAGGTACATTTCCTCATTCTGATTGCTGTAGTAGTTGCCAAAGGCAGGGTGCTACATACTACACGTCATATTTTTGTCATATGTCACATTACAGTGAAACAGTATGCAATTAAAAGATTAAAATATTCACCAAAAATCAACAAAAGTACATTTCCTCATTCTGATTGCTGTAGTAGTTGCCAAAGGCAGGGTGCTACGTACTACAGGTGCATTTTTGCTGATATCGTGCATTATGGTGAAACAGGATGGAATTAAAAGTTTAAAATATTCACCAAAAATCAACAAAAGTACATTTCCTCATTCTGATTGCTGTAGTAGTTGCCAAAGACAGGGTGCTATGTAATACTCATCATATTTTTGTCATATGTCACATTACAGTGAAACAGTATGCAATTAAAAGATAAAATATATAAATATATAATATTCACAATTCACAATTGTCTACTAATAAATTACGTTCTGTAGTAGAAGATAGAAGACTGGGAAAGAGAAAATCCGTGACGATGTAAAAGTTTTGTGGGGCAAGGTTAGAGGAAAAGTCAATGTGAAAGATTCATTATTATATTATTTGTTTATTTTTATTTATCTTTTCTGCCTCATATTTATTATTACAGTATTTTTTTTATTTAAGTGTTGCTGCCTATTATTACTTTATATCTTTATTTAAGTGTCGCTTATTATTATAAATATTATGTTATTTATATTTTTTATTTATGTTTTGTTAAGAAATACAAGTCTCTTAGCTATAGGCTATTCATGACAGATTTTGTTCTATGTTGTTTATTCTACAAAGTGAGATCATTTTGGGGTCATATTGCCCTATAGGGGTTGAATAACAAAAGTATAGTGAATAAGAAAATGAAGCTCCACAAAATGAAAGAGGAAAAAAATACTAATTAAGGGGATCTTATTCAACAAACAAGGAAATGAGGTAACCAAAACAGGAAAATGTCTATTCCATCAACTCCTTTTGATAAATGATCTGATAATGTCATCTGACCTGTAATAAGACATACTCTGGCAACTACATCCAAGAGAATAAGAACATGTATTTTTATTCATCACTGGGCTTTCTTTTTGTTTAAGAACCATGCCTACATCCACCCTTCTTTACTACTCTGTAATTAAAAAATTACTTGTTAACAATGCCTTTGGTGTGTTTTTTTTATAATTATTCCCGTCCTGTTACACTAAAAAATCCACCTACATTAAGTAGCAGCCTAGCAACAAGCCCATTACATCAAACAGAATGTGAACATGTCTTTTCATTGAATTTTAAACAATTAATTCCATCCTGTTTCACTGTAATGTGACATATGACAAAAATATGACCTGTAGTACGTAGCACCCTGCCTTTGGCAACTACTACAGCAATCAGAATGAGGAAATGTACTTTTGTTGATTTTTGGTGAATATTTTAATCTTTTAATTGCATCCTGTTTCACTGTAATGTGACATATGACAAAAATATGACCTGTAGTAACTAGCAGACCACCATTGGCTACTACTACAGTGATCAGAATTACAAAAGATGATTTTTGGTGATTTCTTTCCTGAAAGAATCCCATAAGTCTATATGTCACCAGCCTGAGCACTGTAATTTGTAGACGGTCCCTAACTCAGCCAACAGCCGTAGATTGAAGTGCTGTTTTCGCTCGTAAATCGGTAGCAACGAGAAATACCATTGTCATTTTTTTTGATACAGTGTCATACTACACTCGTAATGTAGTGGAATTTTATTGAAGAAACTGAATCGGGGGTAAGTCGAAAACGAATATCCGGCGAATATCAAACCTGCTGCCTGGATCATTAACTGGAACATTTACTTGTAAAAATCTTCTTCCTGCCAACCCTGGCTACCGAAATCTGGTGCCACTGATATGTCTGCTCTTCTCTCTGATGCTCTGAAGACGATACAGGCAACACAAACACCGCTGCATGTGACGCTAGTTAACACTATACTCGACAGCAGCTAGCGTTAGCCTACCGCTAGCTAGTAGCTGGATTAAACACGGTTACAATGCTGACAACTAACGCTAAACGGTGTAAAGTTAACTCAGTTTTACAGTAAAAACTGACTCAACAGCGGGATTTAACAATCTGCAGCTGCCGAGCTGCCGTCGGAAAAACAACACAGACGGTGCGTTCAATGAAACTGGTAAACTACAGCTTCGTGGTGCATTTGAAGTTATTGTAAATGTCCTTGGTGGTTGTTTTTGTCGTTCAACAGCAATTTACTAGTGAAATAAGTTATTGTTATACATTATTATTAAATCATTTAATTTTGACCATATGGCCTTAGCAATAAACAAGCCGTTCTTTAATGTCACCAACTGTTGTTTAGTACCCTTTGTTTTTTGTTTTTCTTTTTTTATTTTCTTAAAAAGTATCGGTTCAGGCACCGTTAATTAGGTATGCGATTAATTTCGATTAATTAATCACAGTCTGTAATTAGATTAATTTTTTTAATCGATTGACAGCCTTAGTTTTTAACAACTTAAACTATGGTGAGTTTTCTTGTAAACAATGAAAAGTTATGTTTACATTAAGTGCTTCTCCAACAGACATGTTCAATGGATTTCCTTTTTCATAAAATATTTTCAAACCCGTTTTTGTTTGTCTGCTAGCAGTCTTCCTTTCACTGCCTTTCGTGCTGCATCGCTGCTTTTCTCAGAGCGTTAACCACCACCAACCTAGCGGTATAGCATGAAATGGATGTGAACCACATTACCCACGTGCATGTGGGGAAGCAGGTGCGTCCTCATGCACGATACAATTGAAACATTGCATTACCCCATAGTGCCACTATCAAAATCTCCACAGAATATCTTTTTACTTTGAGTTTAGTGAAGACCAGCAGTACATTCATTGAACTCATCATTCCAACTGACTTCAAGTCAGAAGAACTCATAAATAACAGAAATTAAACCTAGAAATGTTTACTTTTGAATACAATTGTAAATAAGTAAGTTTTATTATTAATTGCAATACTTTAATAATAAAAGATGAATTGATTCCACAGAATTGCTGTTTTTTGCAGGGCTATTCCAATTATAATTTGGTGTTCTTTGCACGCTGTTCTGATTTTTTTTGTGCTCTTTTATGCCTCATATATACAGTAGACGGTGGAATCAAAATGCTTATGGTAAACTCCGTTTAAGGATAAGACATAATCCTCCTTCATCTTTGGTGGCTTTTTGTTTTGATTGCCTTTAACATTATTTGGCACTTTCTCGTGTGTTTTTGGTTAAAAATCCTGTGATGTAGCCGAGGCTTTTGTGCTGTTGCCAGTGTCTCAGTTCTGAAGCCAGCAGCTCTCAAGTCCTGTAAGCGTTTGCCAAATGAAGGGGCCTCAGTATGTGTCTGTAGGAAATTGATCCTAAAAGGATCTTGATTTGAAACAATCCAGATATAATGTCTGGACACAGACACTGGGGATTAGCTGTTGAAAATTAGGACACACCAGGTAAACCGTTCACTTCATGGAAACATAACAACATGAGAACCCTGCCCTCCCGTCTAGTTTTTTTTTTTTCTTGTTTCTTAACTAGGCCACTGAAACACAATCAAAGCACAGAAACCACTGTGTATTTCCTTTGCAACTATTTTGATACTTAAGTTTAATTTCCCCAAGTGCACCATCTATTTGTGCTCTGAACTTTCACTGTAATACATGTTGACTCCCTTTAGTCACAAGAAAATTGTTATTTGTATGTGTTAAATGTTGTGCCTTCTTAATAAAGTCAGGACATCTGGGGTCTCATTTATAAACGTGGTGTACGCACAAAACAGGGCTGAAAATGTGCGTACGTCACTTCCCACGCAAAGGTTGTGATTTATAAAAAACAAAATTGACGGGAGAATGTGGCGTCCTCCACGCAAACCATGACCCATGCGTACGCACATTTTGGAGACAGTGGCCCTCATTTATGAAACCTCAACATATTAGGTGCGTACGACCTAAAACTGGCGTAGGACGGGCGTACGCCGATTACTACGCAAAGCTCGGCATTTATCAATTTGAACGTCAGCGTTGACTGCGATAAAATCTCACGTCTGGTCTGAACTCGTGTACGCAAGTTTTCCAGTGTGACTAGTGGTGGTTCATGGTATAACCACCCGGTTCAGTGAATTGTGATTGGTGAAATGTTTATTCAGTCGCCTAACTAAACGAGCGCATTGGCAGTCCTGAAGTCGAAGCGATGGCAGATCTGGCTCTGTTAGAGGACCTTAATGCGCACTTAAGACGCGAGAGGGTTTTTCGGGACCGCGCTGATTTTTTCTTTTTTTTAATGGAGAGTGACCAGTGGCTAATGAGTCGTTTTCGTCTACCGAGGTATGTCCTTCTGCAGCTATGCCACGATTTAGAGCCTTGGTTAAAAAGAGAGACTCAACGGTCCAATGCCATACCTGTGCCGGTGCAGTTGCTCTCTACGTTGGGGTTTATGGCCACTGGGACCTTTCAGCGGGAGATCGGGGACAGGTCTGGTATATCACAGCCAACAATTAGTAAAAGTATGCCAGCAGTTTTGGCAGCTATCAAGTCCCTTTCTGCTAGGTATATTCAATTTCCATATGATGATGCTCAGCAAACTGTGATTAAAAGACAATTTTATGAGATTGCTGGGTTTCCAAATGTGATTGGGGCGATTGATTGTACTGATGTGCGTCTGAAGCCACCATCCATGAATGATTTTGCATTTATCAATCGCAAAAACGTTCATTCAATCAACGTTCAGATCATATGTGATGCCGGGATGTCTGTTCTGAATATGGTAGCCCGGTGGCCTGGGGGGACGCACGACTCTTTTATTTTTTAAAACAGCAGCGTTGGAACAAAGCTACAGGAGGGCGCACTGCATGGCCGGAGTCAACTCTTCAGTGAGTTACGCCCGCGTACAATTATAAAAGTTCTACATAATTTGGTGAAACAGTTTGATGTGATTCCTCTAGGTGACCAAGGTTATCCCCTGACTGAGTACCTTATAACACCACTTGCAAATCCCCAAACTGAGCAGGAGCGCACAGTGCGCGCACACGAACCACAGTGGAGAAATGCATAGGTTTGCTCAAGGGCAGGTGGCTCTGTCTTGGGTCAGTGGAGGGGACTGCTATACACCCCAGAGAAGGCCTGAAACATAATTATGGCATGCGGGGTTCTTCATAATATTGCGCTGGAGAACGGAGTGCCATTCGATGAAGTACAGCCAGATGACCCTATGCATAGAGATCCGTGTCCACAACAGCCACCATTGGGGGCTCTACGAAGGAGACAGGATCTAATTCTGCGCTTCTAATATAGTAAGTGCTATCTTTGGGTAAAAATACTTCAAAAAATACAATGTGGAACGTTAAGTGAGAATAATTCATTTATTTATTTGAAATGCACTTCAGGTTCTCATTTATCACTTTCAATGTGTCATTAATGGCCAGAAGTGAACAATTTATTTCACCCATCCATCTGCAAATTTCTGCCTGTCTCCAGGACTTCAGCCGTTAGTACAGAGGCCAGTGTTAGCGGACCAGGACGGGGCAAAGACAAGCGCTCCTCTTCCGCCGGTCTGTGTGAACACTGCTCTGCATAACCCTGAGCACTGGTACTTGGTTCTGACTGATCTTTAAAAAGAGAAATTAAAAGATTCAATGCACTTCATTTGTGTGATTATTTTAGACAGGCAACAAATCAGTGTTTGTACTGTGGCTATTTCGCTCACCATTTGCCTGCTCGGACTCAGGTACATCAGTGTCTCCCCCACCACGAATGCCACAAACTGAGGGAGACCCGATAAGTGCGGCCACTCCCTCCTCAGCTGGCATTAATGTCAGTTTGGGGTCTGACTGGCCTCCTCCAGTCTGATTTTGGCCGTGCCTCATCGAAGCAACACTTTTTTTGTGGCCAGTTTGATGTCAGACCATTTTTTTCTTGACCTTATTGGAAATCAAAATACTACAAGTTATATTTAATGATTTAAGTGTAAAAAATGATTTATTGCTTATTGGATAAATAACTTAAATATTCAAACCTCTGCAGGAGTCCGATTTACCGCAGAAACGCTGTTGACTGCAGCAGTAACCTCGGTCCACACTGCATTTTTCCTTGATCCTTTGATGCCTGATTTTAAGCTTCCAAATAAAACCAAGCGGTTTGCCTCCACTTGAGACGTGAGCGTCTCTATTTCTGCCTCAGAGAAATTCTTTTTCTTTGCCAGATGTCACTTATCCATGTCGTAAATTCTAAGGGCGAGGCCTCTAACCTGTGAATATATGTGGGCGTGAAATTTTAATTACGATCGTTTCCAGCCGCTGCATTTATCAATGTACGACCTTTCTGACGCTCTGATTGGTGTGATACGAACGTTTCATGAATCACATGATATATCTGCGCTGGTTTCTACGTTAGGTTGAAACGTGCATACAACCAAAAACAGGTGTAGGACGGGCGTATGCCGATTCCTATGCAAAGCAAGGGATTTATCAATTTGAACGTGAGCGTAGGCTGCGATAAAATCTCACGTCTGTTCTGAACTCGTGTACGCAAGTTTTCGAGTCAGTGTGGACTTGCGGTGCAACATATAAAAAGTTTATCAGGAGAAGGAGAAGTCATCAGTTGATCACTTATCAGCAATGGCAGATCTGGCTCTTTTAAAATACCTCTATTCGCCAGTACAACACGGCCATGGTGGAGCGCCCCATCGGATTGATTAAGGGAAGATGGCTCATGGTCTTACATCAGCGGGGGGGGGACCCTACTATACACGGCAGAAAAATTCTGTTATTCGGTTATACTGGTACAATAGCATTAACAGTGACACTATGATATTTAGGGACTGATATTGTTTTAATACTAGTAGAGCTGTAATCGGGCCTTAAAAGTTCGGCCCGACAAGGCCCGAGCCCGACCAGTACATTTTGATTGACAGATTTTTAAAAGCCCGAACCCGTTTACAGCCCGACTGTACAAAAGGCCGTTTATCAGTAGTGATTAGAGTGCATGTCAGAAAATGGCTCTTCACACCGCAAGCGGGCACACGCACCACTCGGCGGAAAAGGGAGAGAAAGAAAAAAGAGACTGCGCCGCACGCACACAGCTGTTTTCCGTCAAGAATGAGTAATTTATACATTTTTTAACATAATTTATTCATGACTAACGGAGGCTATCGGCCAGTTGGAAGTTGGAACAAAGAAATAAAATAAGTCCTCCAGAAGCCAGCCTCTGTTTCACCTCCTCAGCATCCATTTACACGCTAATCGAAACGCTTCACCTGACCGCTCGTTTACAGCGCAACCAGGAGCGCAAGCCCGAGCCCGGCCCGAGCCCGTGTAACATGATAGAAATTAAGACCGAACCCGTCGGGTCCCGCCGGGTCCCATCGGGTTCGGGCAAAGATCTTCAGCTCTACTATAGAGCAGGCTATAATGGTAAAGAATAGAGAGCTTCGGATACCTTACTAGGCGAGATATTTCTTGTATTTCACTCGTTTACACTAGCTAGACTATTGTTTTCTATAGCCAACTAAAATATCCCTTTGTCTTTACCTCAAGTAAATGTAGCTGAAGTGAAGCAAGTAAGTCATTAACAACAACTTACAATTTCACTCTGTATCACTCAGTGTGTGTGCAGTAGCAAGTCCAGACCAAAGATTTGCGACGAGACAAGATAAATCCTGCAGCTACTTGCAACACACCGGTCAGCAGCATTCTGAAAGCTGCCAGTTTAAACCAATGAGAAGAGACAAGACGGTGTATCATCTTCATAGCCATTGACGCTTTGTACTTCTGTCTAACTTTCGACTTTCCGGCTTTTTTGTAGCTGGATATATTATTTGTTGTTTCTAATATAGAATTTGGATAACGTTAATGATAGTGAGATACTTGCTACAGTTGCATTTCGAGTGATAAATCGGCGAAAACATTTTATTTCTCTGATTTACTGCTTTGTTTTAATGCTGCCTGGCGCTCTCTCTCTTCAGTAACTCTCTACCTCGCTCGTCCACATACCGTTACCGTGCAAGCGGCCCCTCGTAAGCCTCTCTCTAAAACACTGCCACTTCAACCAGTGACAGTTAGTGAAATAAAAATAAAACAGACTGCAGTGCATGACGACACCAACAGATGAATGGTGAAGGAAGATTGATTCCACGTAGTGAGTGATACAGAGTGCACTGTAAAAAAAAAAAAAAATTTCTTATTATTTGGGGGAGCTTAGAAACATTTTGGGGTAGCTTCAGCCCCCCTAAAATAGACCTAACGACGTCCCTGCTTTCTACAGCCTTTAATACCAGTTTTCAGGCTGCCAAATCTACAAACGTAAGTGCAAGTGAACCTGAGATATCAGGGTTTCAATCTCCACCTCTGAAAAGTGTCTCTTCTCAGCCGGATTACGTCTCGCCATGTCGTAAATTGTAGGGGCGGCCTCAAAACCCAGAATATATTGGGGCGTGATATTTAAATTACGATCGTTTCCAGCCGCTGCATTTATCAATGTACGACCATTCTTACGCTCTGATTGGTGTGATACGAACATTTCATGAATCACACGTGAAGTCTGTCGTAAGATGATTTCTGCGCTCATATCTGCGCTGGTTTCTACGTTAGGTTGATAAATGAGGGCCAATGGGAATTGACGACGCAGATGGTGAGGTGGTGAACTGAAGTCAGACTGCAGAAAGTACATGTGGGAATAAAGATTACTCTTAATATTTTCAAGTATTAAAGCAGCCATATTATGCTCATTTTCAGGTTCATAATTGTATTTTAAGGTTGTACCAGAATAGGTTTACATGGTTTAATTTTCAAAAAACACCATATTTTTGTTGTACTGCACCGCTCTCTCTCACTGCTGCAGATCCTCTTTTCAGCTGGTCTCTGTTTTAGCTACAGAGTGAGACCTCTTTTCTTCTTCTTCTTCTGTACTATCTTTGATTGCACTCGCACATGTGCAGTAGCTCAGATGTAGATCATGTCAGCTAGCTAGCTCCATAGACAGTAAAAGAAAGGCTGTTTCTACAACTTTGGTCAGTTACAAGGTAGGATTAGCTGGGAAACTTCTAAATGAGGGCGCACATGTAAGTAGTTCTTTTGTAGATTATGGTGAACTTGTGTGTGTTGTAGCAGTGCTTTGCTATTGAGAACGAGGTAGCATGCTAGCGTTAGCATGCTAGTGTTAGCGTTAGCATGCTAACGCTAACTATGAGCTAATGGTTGCGGTTAGGCTGCTTGTTTCGGCTTTTGACGTCACAAGGCGTGCCGATTTTGAACAGCTCACCCAGAGACTGAAGACAGGACACATTCAGAAACTGTATCTCACTCTAAACACCATGGATGGATTTTTTTCAAAGTTTGTATGTGTGTGGAAGCACCAGAGACACAACATAACACCCCAAATCCCAGAAAAAGTGATTTTTTCATAATATGGGCACTTTAATGCCTCACGCACATTTCTTCATATAATCCACATTACCATGAAGATTAATTCCAGCAGCGTTATTTGCGCTTCTACTGAGTGATAATTGTTCCATAAACACCTTGTAAAATACAAATCAAATCTTAAATCAAAACTCGTTAATATGTAATCGCCGCTGTCTCGCCGTCACATTGTCCGCTACGAAGCGCAGGAGGATGAGACGGCCCGACTCCATGGAATACAGGATAGCATCAAATACCCTAGCATTAGATAACTGCTGAACACAGTGTAAATAACTAAATATCTGTCTTTAAAACTGTGCATATATCATCAAATGTCAAAGTCTGGAAATACAGCCGTTAAGCTCTCGCGCAATCGTTCTTAATGTTCTTAATGTCCTCGTTATCGGTCCGCACTTTAATACTGTTCGTGACAAAACCTGCATGAAGAAAAGTGTGTTTGCCTAATTAGACTTTCGTCTTTAAATTGTATCTCGGGGTGGGGGATATCCACTAGTTGATGCTGTGATTTTGGCAAGGTGTTAACAATTACAAATTGTTGTAAACATATACTGCGGTGAACCCATGCGTAATGCTGAATGATGGCACTGCTGGCCCTGCAGGAGGACTAACCCCCAATGGCAGAATCAGGAGAGAAAAAGGCTTCAGGGACCATGACCATGACGATGACTGGCTAATATGCCGATTTAAAATTCCATAAAGCTGAGCTCTTGGATCTATGTACTGAATTGGGTCCAGTAGAGAGGGCAATGCGCCGGAACCGTGCCATCCCGGTCCAAATACAGGTACTCGCCACTCTGGGGGAAACCGGCTGTTTTCAGAGGGAAATGGCAGACAGCTAAGTGCTTTTTTTAAAAATAAATATTATATATAATCTTCACCTTTATCACTAAGGCTTGTTTGGATATAATATACAGTATAGTTCTGTTAAATCTTATCATATAGGTCTGGCATATCGAAGCTGTCCCCGAGTGCCGTAATGCCTGCTGTTTTGGAAGATATTATTAATAAAGGTAGTCTATAGATCAGGTTTCCCTACACTGTGCGACAACAGGCCGAAATTATAATTCAATTGGCAGAAATTCACCAGCGTCTGAGAAGTATTTGCTTTTTCTCCGCCAGTCGTCATGATTCGGCATGATTTGGTGACTGCCTGTGTTATTAACATACTTATCAGCATTCACGAGGTGCTTTGCATTGACTATTTATGGTTAAAAATGGGCGTGTACAGGGCGGGATAAGAAGCTGATTCACCTACGCACACTTGTGGGTAATCTGTGATTTATAAAGGGAACATTGCTTACAGATGTACGTACGCACGGTTTTATAAATCTAAATTGTTTTTGGCGTACGCCATTTTGGGCTTTTGGGCGTACGTACACTTATAGTAAGTATCCTCCGCACAGTTTTATAAATGAGACCCCAGTACTGCTGCTGCTGGCCAGATCTTGCTTTTTCATGACCCTTCATAAATTGGAGACCAGCGTGGAGGAGGTTTCCTCTCTCGAGCTGCTCCATATATGTTTAATTTGACCTTTGTGCGTGACCTCTACTGGAGGAAGTTCAAGGACGAGAGGCTGAACAGAAAAACACACCCTACGTTATACAGCCTCACCTCAGTGTTGAGTTTTAGCCATAATACACCACAGTACTGCAGTCACTGTTTGCTCAGTCTTATCCTTACTCTGCTGAGGCCATGAAGTCAAATCCTTTCACAGCCTATGTGTATGATAGCCTTTATTCAGTGTGGAGCAGAAATTGGCTTGATTTGTGTTAATAGGGAAAGGGTTTAGAACCAAACTGTCTATATGCAGCTTTTCTGTGTGTGATTGTTCAGATTTATGTCTCTATATGTGTATGTGGGTATCACGGTCAAGCTCATGTTTGTTTAGAGCTCTCTGTCTGTAAGTGACTGATGTATCAGATCTGGAGGGAAGGGAGGGTCTGACTGTGGTGTAATTGTGTCTGCTCAGGCTGGTCATGGTCAGCTAACCCTTAGTCTCGCTTTGCCAGACCCTCCTCCGTGCATTAATCGTGATGCAGTGCTAAACTGCGCACAGAGCCGCTGCAAAATAGTCGTGCGAGAGAAAACTCAGATTGGACAGATAATCTAGCTAGCTGTCTCAATTTACCCTGCATGGATCTGAGGAGCAGTCAACAATAGTCCTCATAAATCCACCAAATTTAAAATTCCAACACAAAGAAAGAGGAAGGAAACTGAAAATACATGCATCCGGCGGAATTTCCTGCAGCACCAGAGCAATCCCAAAAGTGTAACGCGAAGGATATAGACTAGCTAACCCTATACCCGCAGGGTAAAAACAGGAAATATACACATATTCTCTCTCTCTCTCTCTCTCTCTCTCTCTCTCTCTCTCTCTCTCTCTCTCTCTCTCTCTCTCTCTCTCTCTCTCTCTCTCTCTCTCTCTCTGTGTGTCTGTCTGTCTGCGTTGCTCTCTTTCCTCCTTTCAGTCATATAAGAACAAGACAAAAAAACTAACATGACAGGTACATTGAGGACTGCAAGCATTGTTGCCAAGACCCATAAACAAGCCTGTTGAGCTGCAGCCAAGCCTGTCTTGGACCAGAGGAGGACTGCTATCAAAGGCAGCAGCAGCCGAGCAAAGAGGAAAAAAGGGACAGACATAAACAAATGTTGAGCTACTGAATGGACAGGGGAGACACAAAAGAGCAGAGGAACAACAACAATCCTCCAGCATCTGAAGCATGAAGAGAACCCAAAGATCATTCTAACAGATGGAAATGTTCAGGAGGTGGCTCAGTGCAACATTTTTTTCAATGTGACATTAGGGTGCAGAAAATGCATATTAAAACCATATGAAAGACGGCTGAAACCCAATCACTGGACTACAACTATGATCTATGTGAATTACAATCCTGTTTTCTTTGTAAAGCTCTTTGAGGTGTCAAGCTTTTTTGATAGCTACATGAACTTGAATTATCGGCAGCTGTGAGCTAGGGTAAAAGGCTAAATTACTGGCTTGTCTACCACATTTATGTGTCCTTAACTCTGCCGGCTTCCGCCTTTGGTCCTCATAGCAGGCTTATGCTGCTATCCGAATGAAGAGATGCCAGAGGCGGTGGGAGAGGAAACATAACCACGACCAACAAACCGTTGTTCGTGCTAGGCTAAAATCCAACTCCAGCAGACCAGCTCTCCCGACTGTTCTTACAGCAAGTCCGCTCCTTGGATAATAAACTGGACTACTTTTTTACACAATTTTGTTCCTCTATGTACAGTACTGTACTGTATATAGATTGAGCACAATAAAGTCTGTTATTTAATAGTTTAGTAAACAGAACTTTCACCGAAGGGACTTGCCCACACATCTGCATTTGCCGAACAGCCAGTAGGAACTCTCTCTCTCTGAAATGACATGTGATTGGACAATGTCTCCCGTCAGGGGCTAGATTTACTAAAGCCTGAATACAGAGCAAATGATAGGATGCAAAAGTCTACAAAGTTTAACTGATTATTAATAATTTTGTGCTGATGCTGATTAAGTGCAGAATGATAATTTGCAAAGTCTGTGTTGCATTATTTTACAACAATTATGTAACTTGACAAATATTGATCTCACTTTCTCTGTGATGGATTGTTCAATTTAAAAAGGTTTGAAGATCCAGCTAAAATATTTTCCTATTTTACTGAAATAAATGGAAGACAAGATGCCTGGAAAAGTCAAACTTACTGTATACATTTAAATTTAGCAAAAACACACCTGCATGCTCTGCAGAATGTGTAGCTGCAATGTAATATGATTTGTAATAAATGAGCTAAAACTGCAAAAACACTGGTATGGTCGTTT
The DNA here is from genome assembly GCF_008315115.2 of Sander lucioperca. NCBI lineage: Eukaryota > Metazoa > Chordata > Actinopteri > Perciformes > Percidae > Sander > Sander lucioperca. The sequence continues at coordinate 43,404,658 of NC_050177.1, forward strand.
TTTAATATTTCAATGGAAAAGAGAAAAAGAAAAGAGATTAGATTGAGTAAAGCCAATGCAGTATGAAAAAAAAGAGTTTCTATTCTCTTACTGGAAATTAGAAACCACGTTTATAGTTTTCAGTAATGGGATTGAGAGATGTGCGAGGCTTTGAGCAGATGACAACTCCTGGCTCAGTTCCTGCCAGATAGGCGAGGCAAAACGGGGCCAGAAGGCACTTTCACAGCTTCAGACCTCTGCATGATGTAGGCGGCATCAAAGTGCCACCACTGACACTTCCTCAGAAAGAGCCGGGGAGAAACGCCAGGGGGATGATGGTCTATCTCTTTGCCTTTCTCTACCTCCTCCTATTCCTCCCTTCCCCTGCCTCCTCTCCTCCTCCAGCCCAGACCAGCTGTCAGTGGGAGTATGTTGAGGCACTGCACTCTGTCACACACTAACTGGAGAGTCAGGGCGGAGAGGGGTGGATAGAGAGATCTGAATTTAGTGACAGTAGAGTGATTAGGCCATGTATAGAGCTGTGGAGAAGTAAGAGGCATCAGGAGAAACATAGTGAGGGTGCAAGAGGAGATGCCGCATGAAAGATGGGACAAATAGAAACATACAAGGGTGATTGTGACGTAGTTGAGACAAAATGACCTCTCAGTTGAGAGATAAGAGAAGGAGGAAGACGTTGGTTGATTGCTTGAAGACACAAGATGGACGATGAGGCTTAGGAGCTGTCTCATGCAGGAGCAGCACTGGAGAGGAAGGAGAATGACCGCAGGGAGCCATCTGGCTTTGACCTGCTCTGCAATCTCAAGTTTTTAATGTATCCCTTGGAGACCTTTGGTATGATAAAATTGCACATATAAAGCATGCACTTGTCCTATGATTATACACCAAGTAACACCAAACTGGAGCATTGGTTTCAGTAATGAAGAAGATTGCTTCTCTATTCTATCCATGTGTTCAGTAAATTATCACATTAAGATGCATGAGCGTGCTTTTCAATCTGTCACACTTGCTGTGCACAGAGGGGACCCCCCCCCCCCGTCTCTGTGCAAGAGCATTCTTGGGTGTGTATTCCAGGCTGAAAGATAATTGTGGTAAATGGACAAGAACATGAACGTTATATTAAGTATTGTTATTTTGTGAAAGGACTACATGGACAACCACATTGTGTCTGAAAACAAGATTAAAAGAGAAGTTCACCCCAAAATCAAAAATACATATTTTTCCTCTTACCTGTAGGGTTATTAATCAATCTAGATTGTTTTGACGTAAGTTGGCCGTAGAGTCCACAAACCAATGGGTGACGTCACTGATGCTATCCATAGTATTTTTACAGTCTACTATCAGCACGGTGATTCGGCTGGTTGGTTGGTGTAGTTCGGTTGAAAGAAAATAGTTACTACATAAATCTGCTCACAACCAGGTCTGTGGATTATCTCAAGTAACTGGGTTATGATTTCTGGAAAAAGACATTGCTGTTGAGTTTTTCAAATGTATTTTTTGGCACTTTGAGCACCACAAGCCGAGTGCCATCTAGTTTCATTATTTTTGAGAGAAGGCAGACATCTCTATGGTTGAAATCTCCAACACTCAGCAACTCACACCAAAACAATCGTTACTGATAAATCACCCTACAGGTATGTATGTTTTTGTTTTTGGGGTCAACCCATTAAACATTCATAACTACTTGTTTTATCAATTATCGAGTATTCTGGGTTAAATTATACTGTTGCATTATCTATAATTCATAAATCTCTGCAAAGTGCCTGAAATATATCATACATTAGGTTACTGCTGGCTGTAAGTCTGCTTAGTGACAAAAGCTAATATATGCTCCACTATGGGAAATGTCACCCAGGTGCACTGAGGGTGACTCATTAGCACCGCGGTGCTCTGCAGCATTGAATCATAAATGGATATGGAACAAGCCCAGAGCAGCCCTGAGATTTTGCTTAAAGAACAAAAATCAATACGAAACAGTACTATTCCATCACCTTTATTACAGTGCAATGAATTTACAATCACATTTTCTTCATGGAGTTGATGTAATTTCAGCACAGCGGGTCACTGTTTTTTTTTAACACAAAAATACGGTGGCCAACAGGGGCAAACACACTGCAACTTAATGAAACACACGCAAATAGACAAAAAACAAGCAAATTAAGAAAACAGCTTCATAAATTTGACAACACATGCGCAGCATTTAGCAAACGTGCCGCAAATACACACAACACAACCAAATACACAAACGTACTGCAAATACAGAAACAATGCAAAAAGAAAAGCACACAATCCCCGAAAATAAATGCAACAAAAAAAACCTGCTTCATATTACACAACGGAAGTTCTCCAGGCCTCTAGGGGGAGCGCTAAGTGGAACAGCTTGATTTTCGACCCCACGGGGAGAGAGCGTGCTGCTTTTTTATCACAAGTTTACAAGAGGCCTGGAGAAGTTCCGTTGTGTAATCTGGATTCCGCGTTTTTTTTGTTGCATTTGTTTTCGGGGATTGTGTGCTTTTCTTTTTACATCGTTTCTGTATTTGCAGCGCTTTTGCTAAATGCTGCGCATGTGTTATCAAATTAATGAAGATATTTTCTTAATTTGCTTGTGTTTTGTCTATTTGCGTGTGTTTCATTAAGGTGCAATGCGTTTGCCCCTGTCAGCCACCGTACAAAAAGCATTATGCAACATTTTTGTCAATAGTTTGGGCAACCTCAAAACGTCCTTGTGCCTCAGCACCAACGAGAGCTGCCTTCCCTGCAGGCAGCAGTGCCTTTAAAAACTCTTATTTAACTCTTAACTTATTTACGTCTTTGTTGGTGCTTTTCTTGTTCTGTTCTGTTCAGACTCTGACAGCTCTGACAGCACATTATAGTTATTACACTACACTGTAGTCATCAATTTGAAACTAATATTGTCATCTTTTTCTTATTGTTTCCATCATCATTTAGCAACCTAAACAGCTAATGGCTGCTAGTAATGTAGGCCATGTCACTGATATTACCCAACGGTAAAATACTGACATAAGACAAATAGAATTGCACATTAAACTACTCAGCCAGGTTAGATTGCCTAATACACACAGTATGAGAAACACCTGTTTTTTCTTCCTCTGTACTCTGAGCAGATGGACACAGTGTGATATCACATTAGTTTTAAAGTTTGTAATTCACCACAGTATTCCCAGGGTGGATATGGCAGCCTAGTGGGCATACTGTGTGTGTCAATAATGAAAAAGCATCGAACAACCTAAAGAGCAGAAGTGGAATTCTAACCAAATTGTCCCTTTGCTGCAGGCTATAATTTTGAAAATGGCCTTGATAAAAAAGAGAGAATGTATTTTGCCTGATGCAGCTAGGTCAGTGATATAGAAAGTCTTATTAAACTCAGAAAACAACCTGTCCCGCTAAGCCCCCAGATGACTGGCCTTCCTAGATTAAGATTAGTTATTTTGCGCCCAGTTTTTCTGGGTTACCATTTTTGTTTTTGCTGATTAATGGGTGTAATTTGGAGATCTTTGGCTGTGCTGTAAAGACTTGATGAATATACAAGTATGAGCCAGCATGTCCTTGAATGTTCTTAAACTTAAGAAGCAGCATTTGATGCTGATCAATCGGAGAAGACTTGGCTTTTTCCTGATGGGGGCTTGAAAAGACAGGCGCTCAAACAGTGAATACAGGTATATTCAGAAAGTATGAGAACAATTGTGTTTTTTTTTTTAAACATTAAAGCATGTAAACATGTTTTTGTAGAAACCCCAAATACCTGAATGAACCTGAAAATGAGCATAATGTGTACATGATAGGTGAAAGTAATACTATAGTAATCACTAAAATACAGACATTTAAATATTCCTCATATTGCTTAGGCCCCCTTAAGGTTCCAGCTCCTTAGTTTGAAAACCATGCTTTGGTTTATCTGTCACTTTTTTTTTTTAACCCAAGCCCAGGGAGGCCTTTTTGTCAGCTATAAACCACTTAGACCAAATTTAATTTCATCACTTTGTGTGTGTGTGTGTGTGTGTGTGTGTGTGTGTGTGTGTGTGTGTGGATTCAAATCTGTGCATTGTCATCTGTTTGTATTTTCTTTTCTCCCTCTAGATAACGCTAGCAATATTTTCTCTGCCTCCCAGAATAATCCTTAACCAGCAGAGATAGTCCAAGAGAAAAGTTCCTTTGAGATAGTCTACTCAGGAAAATTGAAAAAGTTATTATTAATCCTACTGCCCGGGAAAATGCATGCCACCTTAGACAAACTGAAAGAATGAAATAAGGATTTTTTCTTTCTTTCTCTCATGGGAGACAGTAATGTCCTCTCTGGCAAAATGAGCCATGTCACTCCAATGCTTTTTATTTTGCATATTTTATAAGAAATGACTATATTTGACATTTAAGCAGCAGTTTGGAATGTTTTCTCTAGCCTATATGATAAGAAAAAAGTCTTAGCATTCCAGACAGTTAGATTAAAGTCTGTCAATCTTTCCCTCTTTTTCCTAGAAATTCAAACTCAAATACCTTAGGCTAAACTGAAATCCTTGAGTCCAGAAATATTACTGTCGGTAAGCAGTTACAAGAAATTCAGAAATAATGGTTAATTGAAAAGTAAAAGCAGGTGGGGATGCCAAGGTTGGCCTACATAAGGCTATGCATTATAATTATATAGTGTGAGTGCGGCATGCATGGTAATAGGATTCAAACACTGATAGTGTTATTATAAGCATTTACAGTAGTGCTAACCTTGTTTGATTTATTGTAAATGCACAACAAACAATGTTTTCTTTCGTTTATGGAGTCAATTAAAACAAGATAGGCTACGGTGCTTTTCAATTGTTTTCATTAGAGATCCCTCCTCAGCGTGGCAGGCTCGCTGTAAGCTGGAGTGGGCTGGGATGCTCCACAGATAGGAGATGGAGGGAGGAGAGAGGGGAGGAGAGAAGCGAGAGAGAGAGACAGAGACAGAGAGAGGGTGGAGGGGAGCGCCTGAATACATATCTCTCCTCCCCGTGACGTCGCGCGGTCTGGTCCCGGGGTGCTTTGCTCTCCAGTCCCGTCTCAGCAGAAACCACTTCAGTTGCTGCCTCGTCCGTCCATCCACACAACCAGCGTGCAACGTGCGCGTTACGGTGCGGCGAGGTACATTACGGGCACCTTTCCTTGTTCTTCTTCTACTCCACGCTGCCTGTCTTGTCCCACATATCAGTGAACTGTTTCCACACACCGCTTGAAGAAAGAGGAGAGGACCTGAGGCGCTGAATAAATAGGGAGAGGGCGGAAAGGAGAAGGACAGAGAGAGTGTGAGAGAGAGAGAGAGAGAAGAAAAAGAAAGAGGAGAGAGGTCGCCCTAGTCGCTCCACTTCCCCTTGCTGAATCTCTACCGAGAAGATGCTGAGACTAGCCGGCGTGTTGGCTGTAGTGGCTCTGGGGTTGAGCGCCGCTCACACCAAAGGTACGGTAGGTGAAGGGCAACGTACTTGCTCCGTGTGGCGCGCATCTGCGAGTGCGGTACAGTGAATGGAGACGGAGAGGCTGTGTGTGGATGCAGAGAAATAACTGATTGCTAAGGTGCTGATACAGTCTGTCTGTTTGTTTGATGTTTTTTGCCCCCCTGCATTATTCCTCTTTGGACATGTGGAGACTGGACACTTAATATTTGCTGTATAACTGTACAGCCCCTAAATAGCACTTGAGAGTATTGTCTGGTGCTCAATACTGAGCTTACCATGACCCTATTTTAGCATATTTCTTTGGGTTATTCTCATGTGGCATCACTATAGTATTGATTTAGGGACTTGCAGTTTTGTTGTGATCCTCTTCTCATTTGTTGCAACATTACTAATATATGTTTTGTAAATGGCTGGATGTAGAACACATACTCTGTTTCTGTACATTGTTAGATGTTATGGGACTGTGGATCCTTCCTGACAAGCTTTGTTTGTGACTGATAGGTAAAGGGTACAGTAGGTAGGAGGAAAGTGGAGCAGTTTTGTGTGGAAACCTGCAAAAAAAGTAGCATTTGGGAACTCCCAATGCCTTGTCAACATTTTTGAAATTGAAACTTGGCAGAATATTATTAACACAATGATGTTATTTGTGCACGTGGCTCATAATTAGCTTATTGTGTTAACTTTAAACCGAATTCACACAACTTACATCTGGACAGGGACGTCCAGTTTTTAAAGCATGAGTAAATCACTCCTAAAGCTAAAAAAAATAATTAGATGATCATATCCTTAAGAAACTAATGTGCACTTACTGCAATGACTGTGAATGCGCACACAGACTTATCTCGTGTTTCCATATATCGATAACTTTTGTATAATTCGTAACTTTCAGCAGCAGCTTTTGTAAATTGACCCAAACTTTGATCAAGCCACCTGAAATGATGTGCATTATATGAATATGCAAATAATGCGATTTATCAACAACTAATTTTATTCACAGCTGCAATTAGCTCATTCAAATTTCATGACAAATAATCCCCAAAGCTACACATATATAATAATTACATCCATATGTTATACATGTGTGCCACACTGTTGGCAGTTATGGCTGACCTATTTTTAGGTCCACCAGTATCTCCACTGCAGCGGGACCGCTTAATTCTCCAGTGAGCTTGGCATGTGCCGTGGGAGAGCGGGTAAATGTGGCAACAGGTTCGTGCTAATCAACTCCCTGTAGACGGAGGCTGGCTTTCACACAGCAAAATAACAAGGTGACACCTGTCAGTTTCGTCTGGCAGCCGAGAGACACCACAAGTGTGATAAGCTGTTCATCCTCCTTGCCTCCTGACACAGGAAAGAGCCTCCCATCTGGTAAGCTGGCTGGCTGCAGCTGCAATTGTTGTTGTGTGTGGAAGAAAAACATATGCTTATAGACCTGTTGCAGGCCGTGACCTGGCCCAGAGGTCAAGCTTTTGCCTCATATGCACTTTCATTTGAATTAGGATTTACTTGAGGTGACTATCATGTGCTGTGGTCGAGGATCTGTGTGCTTCCATATTCATGCAGACACTGTTTGTTGCCTGTTTGGGGATATTGTGTATTAACCTGAAAAGTTAATATGTAATACAGCAGGACCTAACAGGAAACTTGCAGTGTAACGAGGGATTTATTATTGTTTTGTATCCAGAGCTTGGCTGTGAAGTAATCAAATGATTGCCAAGTCAATGGAGGTGGAAAACGACACCATGATTCTATTTGATCCCAAGGGCCACTGTACAGTGCAGTTAAATTCAGGAGAAAATTAGAATCTATTGTGTCCAGGATTTATACTGACCCTCACTGCCGTTCTCATTTTCTGTCACAGTCGGCATAAAGCAGAACTCGTAAGAAGCAACAAACCTAAATTATTTCCCATTTCTTACCCCTGGATCTGTTTCTTCATTTCAGTTGTTTTTAAAAAGACAACTGAAAAAGGCATTTATGTCAAGTGTGGCGAAGCATTCGCCTCCATAGCATCAATATGCGGAGCTGTTTTCCAGATAACTTTGAAGCGCCGTTACTCCTGTCATTTTCTGTTTAGCCACTGTTTCATTCTAGGAAAGCGTGGACCTTCAACTTCCTTTAATCACAGTCAGCCTCGAGAATCCAGTCAGACTTAGAGTGCATGTGCGTGTGTCTCTAATATGCTTGTATCTACGTTTCAGGGTTGTCAGTAATCAGAGCCTGAAGCGCTAACGTGTGTGTGTGTGTGTGTGTGTGTGTGTGTTTGTAGGTGTGTGTGCGTGGGTTTGCCCGTGCACAAGCAGGGAGAGTGATAGAGTGCAGCCAACATGTTGACAGCCGCCAAGTATGCAAAAATGGGCAAGGAGCTGATGTCGTTTACAAAGGAATTATTGCATTCACAGATGCGTGCTGTGGCTCAAACGATTTCCACAGGACCGACCGTGTCGCTGCCTCAACAGGGAGAATCTTTTGGCAGCGAAGCAGAAAGAGCAATAGAGTTTTTGCCAGTGCTGCCCGCAGCCCCGCTTTTGTGTAATTCCAAGCAATATGAACTCAGAATTTAGATAGCTCATTACCAGCACAGTGTATTTTAATTCAGCTACCCACTGTGTGAAAAACCTTTTGCTGCTTTATTATGTCCAGTTAAACACACTGTACTATTTACAGTCTGTAAACAAGCAAACATTTTGAATGAGGATGCCTCTTGGTAACAAGCTTTAGGCTGTGGCTTTAGTTAAATGCCTGCTTGTAAAGTTGCAGGATTAGTTGACACAGGTCTTATAATAGTTTTCTACATAGGGCTTCTGCACGTGTGTCTGGCTGTGTTTGAGCACTAGAGATAAAGAAAGCCAAGAGGATAGTCATTTGAGGATCCCATTAGCAAATAAAAAAGGGGGGGTGACAAAAAAACAGAGGCAGATTTATGTTCCCCCCCTTTGGAGAGAGGAAGTGCATTATGGGAGCACTCTATAAATCCCCAGAAGAGGCTGTGACACAGGATGCTGCACAAATCCTGCCCGACCAGCCGTGGCCAGGGAAAGCAGGCCTCAGCGACATGGAGGAACATCACAGATTTGTTTTATACAAACACTTGCTTTGTCCTACATTTTCGAAGCTTCGCTGATCTCGATACAGCTTCATGCCATTTAAGAAGTAAGAGGGCTTAGTGGTTTGCGGCAACAGAAGGGCACCCGGCCACTGATCCCTGCGCAGTTCTACAGCCATCAGAGGCAAACAATTTAGTCAGGGTGAATAGATTTAAGCTACAGTGTATCTTCTTCAAACAAGAAGGAGCGGGAGGGTTCCTGTGATCCCTACTGTGATTACTGATAAAATTAAGCTCTGCAGCATCGTGAACTTTAGCTTTTTAGTCAACAAACACTGTTTTAATTGCTAATGAGCAATAAAGCCTTTCCTTTCTGGCTTAGTGTTAAGTATGGAATGAGTGTAAAGTAGTGTTGAGTGGGTGTTTATTGTCTCCTTTTTAAACCTACACAGAAAACCACAAATGAAAGGAAGTTTTGTCCTTGAAACCTATTTTTCAAATCTTAGTGTAGTCAGGCATTCCACCGTGGCCTGGACACTTCCATCTTCTTCCATCTTTACTCTATATACAGTATCTGACTCTTTTTGTTCTACCTCCTGTATTTTTGTCTCTTCCAACTCTATTGTCTTTATAGATGTGGAAGGAGGAGGGAGGAGTATGGAGGTTTCATAGTGGAGTCACAGTGCATGTGAGCATGTAGTTCAGTAGCTGACTGAACTGGGTGCACCGCACAGTGAGTGGGTGTCTCATCTTCCTCCTGCTTTTTTTTTTTTTTTTTTTAGTGTCTTTGAGTGGTCACGGCTGACCATACTTGGCAGCAGATATTCAGACAGCCAAGGCTCATTGATTTGCCCTACAAAGTGTGTGTGAGAGAGAGAGGGGAGAGAGAGAAAGAAGAGAGGTTTTAGGTGTCTTTGGAGAGAGAGGACATTACTGGAAAGGGAAGGAAAGGAAAGAAACTCACAAAACAAGGAAAGGAAAAGAAAATTAAAGGACAGAAACATGAGAAAATTGAAAAAAGATGGGTTAGAAGTTAATTCTCAAACTTGGAAACGGCAGTTAAAAAAACTATCTCACCACAATGTCCATTTTGTAACTACTCTGACTACTCAAAGCCAACACATTTGGGATGAATTGGATAGCCAACTGTCTTAATCCAACATGTTGGACCTCACTAATGCTCGTTGAATCTGCATCCAAGTTTCAATCATATTTAGCAGCAGATCAAGTTTGCCCATTTGGCATGGAACTGTAGATCAAACAGCCAATTATCAATATTTGACTGAGAACTTTAAGGACTGCATATGTCAGCTTAAAAACTGAGAAGAGAAGCATTTTGTATTAGCAAATCTACTTTTGATGAACAATGCATGGCCACTGTGTTCACAAGTGGCAGATGCTTGATAAAAGTGAATGCTAAACTTAGTATATTAGTATATAACAATAGTGCATGTAAAGAAGAGTCATTAAGTTACTGAAATATAATATTACTTAAGATTTATTTTGATTAGGACAATGCACATTAATCAACATTTCTGTAAATGCACCACTGTTAGCCAGTTGGCTAATTTTTAACTGTAGTCCTAGTTGCATGCATGTCTTTATGGTGGGAAGAAACCAGAGCACCCAGAGGAAACTCACACAAGCACGGGGAGAACATGCAAACACCCCACAGAAACGCATTGGGACGACCTGGGTTCAAACCCAGAACCTTCTTCCTGTGAGGCAGAAGTGCTAACCACTGAGCCACCGTGCTGCCGTATCTTTAATTAGCAAATATGAAGTATGAGGACAGGGTTTTCCACACACTTTCTGCCAATTCCACTCCTAAAATAATCCCATAACACTATGTTGTCACTAGTCAACAGTTACAAAATCAGGTAGCTAAAAGAAATGTATTGCACAGGAGGGTCAGCATACTGTATAGTTTATTTTCTTCTTTCTGATATTACATTGTTTTACTTGTGTGTGAGTATGTGTGCATATGCCATCACTGCAGTGCTGCACCTAGTTCCCACTTCTTTAGGATAATCAATTTTTGTTAGACATTTTAAGTGTCTTTCCAGACTCTCACCATGCTCTTTTGGTGATTTGCTCTCATGGCCTACAGTACATGGCAAAGACACCACTTATACACACATACACCCAAGAGCTCTCCAGGGTGTTCAAAGGACTCCTTCTGCCACCACTCAAGTCCTTCTCTCATCCATTTGCTCCTGTTTTCCTCCAATCACTTACCTCTAGTCCAATCTCACTAGCGGACTCTCTTCTATTTTTCAGTGCGGGGTGATGACACATATGTGAGACACACACATTCACACACAAACACACTGATGAGTAGCAAAGAGTTACACAGATAGATAGTGCCTGACCTGTCCGTCTCCACCAGCTGAGTCTGGCTGACCTCAGAGGAAATTATCAGAGGGAGAAGATGGAGAGAATTGGAGGACGAGTGAGAGGATAGAGAGGGTCAGAGAGAAAGTTGCAGATCTTTGTCTCTGTGACTCATACATCTTCACAGATGACAAGTGGAGCACTCTGAGTGGAGTGCAGCCCCCTTATAATGGACATGCAGACAGAACTTGAGTGGCTGAGTAACTTATAGACAGCTCTCTGTTTTCAGTGTTGACATGTACTTTGTGTGACTTGCGTGTATATTGGTAATAGGCGTGTCCCCGACTAAGAATTTACATAGTCAATTCTGATTGGTCAAGTCTTACCTACAGTCGACTGATCGTTGAATCATCTTCTCCTTCCTCATTTGTGACGTTTGTTTGCATTTTTCCATACTGACAAAAGATCTGAAACGCGCCTAGCGGCAAGAGTTGTTGGTTGTATTTTTGCCTCCTTTGTTTAAAATGTATGTAGAAAAATAGCAAAAAGGTACTCCCCTGTCAATGGAGTGGACTCAGCGGTGGAGATCAATAGATAGACAGAACACGTCACTTAGTTAGCATGCATGGTTGTAAATAAAACTTTCGGCCCTACAGTAATTCCATTTCCCCACCGTTGTAGCAATCCACAGACGGAAGGGAAACGACAGGGGAGTGAAGGGATAGTCAACAAAAGTGCTACAAGCCGCAAACAGCTGTTTCTAAGCTTCTCCTCCTCCTTATTTTGACAGAGAATCAGAGAAATATATTCTGTCCTCTGCCTGTGCTATGTTCTTATGTGAGTGCTTTGATTAAAAGAAATAAAATAGGCTATATATCATGATTTACTGAGAGAAACCAAAACAATTATTTGTAAAATCAGACATTCAGCAGCTCCATAAAGCCTGAATGGAATTATCCTTTGTTTCATAACCACAATTTCCGCCACTTCTTAGACTGAATCATTGAATAGCCGACTATTCGGGGTCACCCCTAATTGTTAATATTGTCTGTTTCCTATTTTTAATGAAAGTAATCATATATCCATCCATACATTACCTACACATTCCTATCCTGTACAAGTTTGCAGGGAGCTCAAATCTATTGCAGCACACACTGGGTAAGAGGTCGGAAAAACTATTATTCCACTGGTCACAATGCTCTAAAATGTATATTCAATCAGCCCTGACAACATTATGCCAAATTCACTATCTAAACAATGTTGTCATTGAACTCTGCAAAAAAGTGAATCAGTGTATTTTCTAAAATATTGAACTATTCCTTTAGTCTCTTAAGAAACGCTTGAAATTCCATGCTTTTTGGTCTAAACGTCATACCCAAATTAAAATTGGTTCATCTCCCATATACTTTGACACTCTGGGTGTGCCTGATATCATTGGAAAGGAAACACTCAAGTTTTTGTACAAGCGTCAGGGTGATTCTAGGCCTTACTGACACAGAGTTACAGAGGCTAGAATGGAGGTTTTTTATTATCCATTTTGATGCTAACGAGCACTCACCCCCCATTAGCATCCCATTGACGGCCATTCATTTTGACGTCACTTTGACAGTGAATAACTTTACATCTGAAGCGTTTAAAGACTATTTGTTTATTGTTTATTTCTAAAGAAACCCGACAATGTATAAAAGGCTCTATTACCTTGTATCTCACGTTATGGCTCCGTAGCAGACGTTTTTGTAAAAATAGGCTAACGATTGTGTCATAACCACGGGACTTACTGTCGCATAGTAGAGGAATTACCGTATAGTACAGGAGAAGCTCGCAGGCAGTTTCGACTTACATTAGCTGTTTAAGTTTAATTACTAATGTTATCTAGCATTTTAGTTAGCAATAATTAGCCTGTGTCCATGTTATCTCCTTACATATACCTACGCTCTCCGTCTCTGCAATATTCGGAATGATTGAGATTTCTCAAATTTCTCAACAGCTCGTTTTGAATATAATGGCTTGGATATTCCATTTCCTTGGACTCTTGTGGATTTATGAAAAAAAAGTGTTGGGCAAAATATCCCCGCGGTGGCTAAAGGGACAAGAAAAAAAGTATGGATGCACTCTTGACTCTAGACACCAGCTGCGCAGTTTACGTCTATATTGCTTTTTTCTTTAACTTTATAACAGTTGTATAACTGCTATAAATCATATTATGCTGTGTGGGCTTAATTGAATCATGAGAGGCTAAGCTTTTAATTGTTGTGTCGCATGGCTGTATATTTTGAAGATTTAAAGTTATAAAAACGTTTATGAGTGGAGGTTACAGCGACGTTACAGTGACGCCACAGCGACAAAGTGTGCCGTCCACGGTACAGTGAACCTAGAGAGGTTAAAGGAGAATTCCGGCCAATTTTTACGTTAATCTTGATCGCTACAAATATGCGAGTACTGTCGATAGGAAAAAAAAAAAACTTGAGTTGCTGCAGCTACGTCTAGCCTTCTCTAACGCTATCACTGTGCAAGCCACAGACATCATTTGGCCTGTTTCCATGTAGTTACATAGTAGTCACTGATCTGGTCATAACCACTACAGTGCTCAATTACCTGTTTTTGAGGGGGAATAAACTTCAAGTTTTCGTCGCGAAGGCATGACCTGTCCTCTGGAGGACATAGCCAGACCACCGGGCGCTCAGTGGATTGTTGTCGGGAGCGGGAGGCGCCGAAGGCGGGGTGAAAGCAGACGCAAGGATGCCGGTCGGGCCTGCTAGCCCGGCTAAGGGAACTACCACACAGATCGCCACTGCCAAGCCTCCTACTTACCAACACCAGATGATTGCACACAAAATGGATGAGCTACAATTACACACGGAACTGCTGCGTGATGATTGTCACAGAAGCCTGGCTGAATCCCGGACGGCAGCTAGCAGCTAGCAGGGCGAGCTATCGAGACAGGGTAGGTGAATTTAAACAATGTCTGAGTTGAAAACACATCTTGTTGTCACGTAAGGGCCCTGTTCATGTTGCACAGACATTTTAATTGCATTTTGTGTCAGTTAAGAGACACAAAGGCACTCTAAAATATGCCCAGACAACTGCCGTTTTAGCTAAGTGGAAGCTCGTCGACGTAGCTGCAGCAACTCAAGTTTGCCAGCACCGATTCAGGTCCTCTTTTTTTTCTATCAACAGTACTCGCATATTTATAGCGATTAAGATTAACGTAAAAATTGTCCGGAATTCTCCTTTAAGGAAGACTGGACTACATGGATCCCAGTCAGAACGTTTTTGTTAAAACCACTGGCTATTATGTCATATGTTTTGGTGCCATTCTTATGCTTTCTTGGTAACAATGTTATATGTTTGAAGCTAGTGTAAGGCTACTGCAGTTTTACAGTTTTACACCTCCATAACTAGTTCAGCCGTGAGTGATCATTGATTGCCTGTTTTGGGACTGCGAGCAGCAACACATCCTCTTCATTGTCAGTCTACACACTACCCCATTAGCATGTATTTGCTAATGGTTTGCAAGGCTGATGATTATCCACAGGTATTGGGCTACTTGCACACACAAATTAATCAAGTGTTAATTTTATTTTCTTCATTAGTCTACATCCCCTCAAAGCCCAACATAAACACAAAAGCACATAACACAAAGATACACACTACACAAGCTGTCCCTGTGTGAGTTTACCTTGATGATTGTGTTAAGTGCTCATCACTTGCGTGTCTGTTTTCCTATCTGTGCTCAATTTAAATTAATCCTTCCATTTCCCTATGAAGGCAACAGTTGTCATCCCATATGCTAGCCACTTACAGGCTGTACAGGAGCTGGTAGAGCTTATATTTATACACCCAAACATTCCTGAACGCACACAAACGTATAAAGAAAACACATGCTGTTGTTTTCCTAGGCTCTCTTACATAGAAACATAACCACATACCAACATCAACAATTTCTTCTCCACTCGTAGATGCACAGTCTCATTGTACTCTGAGCCTTTTGGTCAGTTAAAACTCAATCAGCAGGAGGTCCAAATATATGTTGGCCCTGATAAAAGGCTTTTTTTTTTTTTTTAGTGCTGGTTGTTGTGAGTTACAGTACCAGTGTCAGTGCCCCTGGCATTAGTCCAGCCTGCCAGAAGATGCTACAAAGTCTGTCCCCTCTCTGCGGTGGTTGTAATGGGGAGTGATGGGAGACAAGGTCTGCCTGTCTTGTATCTGTTTACCTACATTATCTCTGCCATTATCAAACCGTCATTGCTTTATGTTCATGTTTACTGAAAGTATGAGTCATTATGTATTTCTCAAACAAAAGGAGCTGGGTGCCAAACCTTTATCTTGCTCCAAACAATGTATCATCAAGCCTATGTATATTTAATACATGTTGATGCATCCTAGATTACTTTAAAGGCTTTGAAGCTGCATCACTGCTGTTGTTTTGATGGCAGAGAGTGTTGTTTTTATTCTCCGTTAGAAATACTGCACGCTTACTGAAAATGGCAAGACAACAGAGGAGTTATACTTGAGCGAATGCCTGGCACTGTCCTTGGTCCTGAAATGAGCCAATGACACTCAGCAAGAAACTGCAGCAATGGGACTATCTATTGTGCTGAAAATCAGGCATACTGGACAATTTTGTCTATCTATTAGCTCGTGCCTCAGTGTGAGTGGGCATTTGCATACACCAGTGTGCGGGAATATTGGAGGGGTGGAGATATGTGAGAGCACACCAGGGACCTGACAGCCTGTCACAGCTATGATAAGGCTGAGCAGTGATTGATGAGTGACAGATGGACGGGTGAAAATGGCCAGGAAATGTGCAGCATTTCAATGATGATGCCTAAGCAGTAATGTTTTAACATTAACTTTTACATAGTGAGGCATAATGGTAATGTAAGACTGGATGATGGGAAATCCTAACTAATGTGTTCACAGTCAGCTATTTACTATGAATGATGGGTTCCTACACAAACACACACTTTTCTGCCGAAGTTAGGACAGTTTTGTTTATTTCACATGTGATTTCTTTATTTGTGTATTGTCTGTGGTCTTCTCCCTGTTTTAAAGTGGGCGAGATTTTTTTGGATCCAGAGGGGGGGCAGAGCAAAATCTGATTAGTGTTTACATGTTTAAAAAAATGTAGTGGTGTGGAATTAGAATGAAGTGAGCTTACCAGACCTCTGTAGCTCGTTTCTCATCTCGTCTTGAGGCTAGAGGCTCGACGCTACATTAGTCGCTACTAGTATAACTCCAGCCAAACTGTTGGAGTTGCATTGTGTGTATTGTAGGCACCATGCTTTGGAAAAGGAGAAAAATGGTTAAATGACTCAATGCATTTTTGGTAAGAAACATTGAATATAAACAGAACTTTGTGTACAAAATAACTTCCAAATGGATCCTTTAAATTTTGACACCAAGTTTTCAGGAACTTTAAACTTGAAGCACTAATTGAGAATATAAAAGTACTGATGTGAGTGTGTGCTCTTTCTGTGTGTGTCGATGACTCTCTAGCATCAGGGCTACAGAGCCAAGAACCATAAAGCATCTAAAAAGTAATACTGTTCCTACAATCTGAAGTGTATTGAGTTGTGGCCAACAATTCTCACATGCCGGCTGCTCAGCCATATTTTCAAACTGCTATAGAAATCGCTGCACAATAATCCATGAATCTTGTGGTTTTGTGATGAGCTTGTGGGGAAGTGTGTGTTTTGACTTATGAAAGGCGATGGCCCAAAACATGAAATATATCCATGTAATATATTGTCCTTCATTCCAGGACATCTGTAGTGATTGTTTGCTCACACTTTCACACAAATGCACGAATAAACACACACAAACACAGAGGTGGAGCACTTAAAATGAACAGGTGGGACCAGCTTTGTGTAGAAGCAACAGAAACGGATGCAGCAATTTTATCCTCCCTCTGTATCTGGGCCACTGACACACACACACACACACACACACACACACACACACACACACACACACACACACACACACGCGCACATACACACACATACACACACATGCTACACAAGCTACTACTCTGCCCTCTGTAACGGTGCACCCCAGTTCCCTGTGGCTGTTGCACAGGCTCAGTAATTGCATTTCCAAATGTGTGTGTGTGTGTGTGTGTTTACCTGCGTCTAGGTCAAATCCTGAGGGACGTGAACTCTGTGTTGAGTTGTTTCATTTTTAACGGGACGCTCAGGGCCTCATTTGTCCCTGTGTGTTTTGGGAGAAATCACCAAGGTGCTCCCATCTCCCTCCCCAGGTGTAAAGAAGATAGAGAGTGAGAGAGCACCGAAACCTGTCAGCTCTTATAAAAGCCCAACAGGCTCTAGTAGTTAGCAACAAAAAAAACATCAGAATTTAATTTTTTTTCAAGCCTGCATTTCCCCACGTTTATTGTGATTTAGACCAGCTGTCACACTGCAGCTGCTGCTTTAGCTCACATCCATGTCCTGTATCTCTTCATCCTTTGGTCTGGTCCTGCAGCAGACAGCAGCCTGGCTGTAGCAGCTCCCCCTGTGTTACCAGGAGGAGGATCTGGGTCACCGTGTACCTGCTCCTCCCACCGCTTTGCATCATCTCTCTCCCCCCTTGTTCATCCACTGTTCTATCTCCCTCGAGCTTACCATTTTCCATGTCTTTTCCTTGTCTGCCTTTGTCTAATCTTGGAGCCAGTAATATCACAAATGCAATCACTCCTCTTTTTTTGCGTGTTTTCAATCTTTCGTCCTCATCTTTTTCCATGCTCCCGCTGGGATTTTCCTGGTGTAGCATTAGTGTGGAGGTAATTACCGACGGCGAGGCTTAGCCGGGTCTTATCACACTGTTCTCTTCTTCCCTCAGGATCTGTCTCTCCCCGTACTTTTTCTCTTTTAGTTTCTGCCTCTTCCACCAGGACCTCATGGTGATTCTCCTTTTGGAAAGGCATTGGGTTAAGGACATTTAAAGCTAATATTTTAATCTGACTTCTGTTTTAGTTCTACTCTCGGAGTATCTTTTGTTGACTTTATTAAGCCGGCTGTTCTTTATTATGCCTGAAGAGACTGAGTGTCAAGCAATAACATGCACTAGAACATACGTAAACAGCCTGGCAGACACACACACGTACTACACATATACCCTCACTGCATTTTTCTCTTACACATACTTAAATGCATAAATATATGTAAACTCATACATGTAAATAACAAAAAAAAGTTCTGCAAGTATGCAGAAAACACAGATTTTAATCATGAGTTATTCTCCTTCCTCAAATGCAGGCACACTCGTACGTGTTCGGACATCGTGGGCTAGAAGCTAATAATAGGGTGGTGAATAATTAAGTTGCTATGTTCATTCATTAAACATTCAAAAATGGTTGGCTGGAGACACACTCTCTCTCTCTCTCTCTCTCTCTCTCTCTCTCTCTCTCTCTCTCTCTCTCTCTCTGACGCCCCCCTACCCCATCCCACCTATGCTCCCCCTGCCCTCTATTTGAATATTTTTCACTAATAGACACTGTGTGTGTGTGTGTGTGTGTGTGTGTGTGTGTGAGAGTGAGTGAGTGAAGGTCACTCATTTTCCTAACCAGCACATCATTATTAAATCATGACTCACCTCTGGCTCACTCACCACTCCTGTCTCTCACTGTTTGTTTTTCATTATGTGTTTGGTATGTGTTTGCTCATGTGTGCTTGTGGCAGGTATGGTGTTGTATGTGTTCATGCATGTGCATGAGTGTGTGTGTGGGCCTTGTCCCCTTGAGTTCTCATTATGGTGAGAGTGGATGGCCGAGCCCAGCCCCTAACATCTGTCTCTGAGAGTGGAGGGGCCCCACACTAAGCTCATAGCCAGGGAACAACCTCGGAGGAGAGGCCGCTTACTGCTGCATAACAAACCACGCAGGCGTGCCTTGCTCCGCAGGAAAGTTCACGGCTGTATTCCACATCAACTCTTAGATATTTTTTATGACATGTAGCATTTGACCATTAAACTGCAAACAAATAAGTCCATCAGTATGCTGCATTTAATACTATGTGCCATCTGGTCTGTTTTAACTAACTGACTGTTGGCAACCCTATATCGTGTTGTCATCAATATAAAATTATCACCATGTATGTTGGCAAATATATGCACAAAGCAATAGCAGAATAGCTCTAAAATGTTTGATTGACAGACTTTGGTATTGTGTCATGTGTTTTTATTATTAGTTAAATAAATTGAAATTGAAATAGTCTTTACTAATATCTGATATGATATGACCATAGACTGTATATAAAGATGGACGACACCTTTCCGCTTCCTCCCACTTTACAAAAATGAAGCTAAAAAATATCACGGATATGGGTGCTGCCATTTTACACTGGTGAAGTTATTTGGAACCAGAGTCTACGAAGTTGTAGAGCCTCGGTATCGAGGTCCCGCCTGTAAACCTGCAATCGAAAACACAATCACAGCTGTCAATCATGACGTCACACCCCCTTCTTAGCTGAATTAAACCTACCATACCTAAATAAAACCAAACTTGACACTTGAACATACATCAGTGTGATTAAAAACTACCTTAAATAACAGAAACCATCTTTGGGAAAATTTTATTTGAGGTGTACTTTTTTAGTTTTTTAGTTTGACCCATGTCCCATCCGCTAACATCCATGCAGCACAGGGGAGGATCGAGATGTTTTGTCTTCACTTTTGGGGAGCTGACCTGGTGGCCATCTTTAAACAGTCAATGGATACGACTGATATCTATCTATCTATCGATTGGTATCAGCCTTTAGTTTTCAGGCTCTAGTTTTAACAGGAGACTCACTTTGTAGATCGAAACATAGTTCACTTGGTGCTAAAGATTTTATACCTTCTCTGTTGACAGATAGCGGAAAGAGTGGAAGGCTAATGGAAAAAAAATCTCTTCCAACATGTTTGTCCTCTTGAGTAAAGACAAAGAGAAAATAACCACATGACACAGACCAGAGAGCAGGGACACATTTCAACATCGTCTTTGCGACAGGGAGCATGAGCTTATAAAAAATGTGGTCTTAACTTAGAGGAACACAAATTACTACACACAGAACTTTAAATATTTAAAGTAGTTACATTAAAATAATATGACAAGGCTTCACTGGGAAACACTTGTGAGATCTAAGCCTGATTTTCTCTTTTGTTTTTCTGTACATAGTAAGATAAGATCTTAGTATATGCTTCTTTTATTTATCAAGAGAAAAGAAATTCATTATTTTTCAACACTACTGTGGTTCATATTTATAAAGCTGAGCATACTTGCTATTTGTTGTAGAGCCTCTTAGTCTTACCAATGCTGTATTGTTGCTTGCTGTAAAGCTCCATGGAGCATTTGGGGATTTGCTGCCTTGCTCAGGGATACAATGGCGGTAGCTGGCTAGTGAGGGCAGAATGTTATTTTCTCAACCCACATTTTTCAAGTGACCCAGTTATTGTAAATGCCATCCCAAAATATACTATAGAATAAGAAAACTAATTGTTAAAAATGCAATACATGGCTGAGTGTACGTGGACACCCATATGTGATTGTTGAACATCTCATTTCAAAACCACAGACAATTGTATCCTGCTATTGTAGCCTCCAATCTTCTGGGAAGGATTTCCACAATAAGACAAGGATGGGGGGATAAATATTTGAGCTCATTTATTCAAATAAAACATTCACAGTGGGGCGAGGGACATTCCTACCGTAAAATGCACTGTCTGCCTGACCCATTATATGCCCTGGGTTGAAGCAGCTTCCCCCAAACTGTTGCCACAAAGTTGGAAGGACGTTATGGGGCGCATGCTCAACCAGGGCTACGCAGGAGCACCTATGACAGATACGTTTCTAATCACAGTCTGTTTTCAAAGTCCACGTTGGGAGGAGATCGGGGTGGATGAATAGGTCGAACAAACAAACTTGTAATTGTGGCGACCTCTGGCTCTTCCAGTGGGTGTGTGCGCCCCATGTGGGCTGGGTCCTTTGCATGGGTTCGGGTCCGGACTGCAGCCCTTTGCTGCGTGTCATCCCCGTCTCTCTCCCGCCTTTCCTGTCTGTCCACTGTCAATATCAAATGAGGGGAAAGGCCCCAAAAAATAATCTTTAAAAAACATGAAAAAAAAAAAAAATCAAAAACAAACAAACTTGTAATTAAGAATGCACTTTAGTTGTATAGCAACGTAACTTTTTTGATTTTCTTTTAGACAGGGTTGCCTCCAATTATCCCTGTGTGTAGTGTATGTGTCATCAGTTACAAGATCAAATGGAAACAAACAGGGATTTATTAGATCTATCATCTACTTTGCAGATTCTAATTTGCATTTAAAACCTTTCCTACCCACCTGCTAAATATGCCTCACCAAAACGCTGAAAGACAATGCTCTGAATTGTCTGAATTCTCAGTTTTTTTTCTTGAAACGGCAGTTTTTCTCCGGCACCAATTTTATCTCAGTTTCTCGTGAGTCATGCTCAAATATATTGAGAAGATATTAAACAATATATCCCTGCTTCACAAATGCAAGGACATATCTACTTGCTAATCCTTCGCTACATCTGAAAATCTCACTTTTATGCTGCTGGAATGTACACACAGTTGCTGCCTTTCTCCCACTCTTTTTTCTTCTCTTCCTCTCTCGCTCACACACATACACATGCACCATTTAACTATCAATGAGTCCTCTCCTTTTATATTATGCTGTCGGTCTCAAAACAAATAGATTATATCTAGCTGTGTGCCATTTTCCAGGGGGATTTTCAAGCACTCAAGTGGCGGCCACCTGATGCTCAAGAACATGTGAAGTGTGTGTGTGCGTGTGCGCACGCGTGCGTGTCAGTCACCTGGCCATGCTGTTCTCTGCCCTCTGAGTCTTTCTCAGTCCTGGTGAGTCTCTCTCCATTTGTTGGAAGAGTGACCGTTCTCCCCTGCTGCCGACAGCCAAGAGGGCTGAACACCTGTAGAGAGGTGCAATCACACACAGTCACACACACACTTGCATAAAGACATAAGTCTCAAGTCTTGATGCACTCCTCCACCTCTGAGTTGCCCCCATCAATTTTCACTCTTCAGTTCTCTTTATGTACCTAACGCCAGTTTGTACCTTTTGCTTTGTGTGTACGCCGGCGTCTAAATGTTTGTTGTTTTGCTCCACTGTGTAGCAAATGACTTTTCCTGGCTGGGTGGGTAATTTTCCAGTGGCATTGGCGTTTTCATCCATGCAGTCTCTCGGGATGCGGCGTTTATGAATTGACATCGTAATAACGCCTTTGCCGCTTTCTCTCCATTTCCAGCTCCTCAGGTGGAAGGCGGGAGGGTCGCGGGTTTATATGCAGATGCTAAAAAAAAAAAAAAATGGAAATCTGCGACAGACTGTTGCTAGAGGGCTCAAGTGGCAACAGCAGACAATAAGTGAGCTATTGACTGACATGTTGAAATTGAAATAGGAAGAACACACTGAGGCCAAAAGAAAGAGAGGCAAGAGGTTCTGAAAGAGGTTCAGCAAATTGGACAGAGACTTTCTTGAATCCCATTTAAAGATGCTATCTCTTGCATTCTCATATAAATAAACGTTTTAAATTATATGCTTCAGGCCTGCTTTGAATTAACATACTGTTTCCTTCTTCTTCTTCTCTTGACATTTACCACTGGTGTGCAGTAAAATACCACAGGCCTCTTTATCATATCATGCAAAGACCAAGTTTTAAATGTTTCAAATGCCAAAAGGAAAGTTGTTTTTTGCCACGTACACCTTGACGCAATGAACAATATCACATCTCACTTTTTCTTCATCCATCAGCTTGTGGAAGGCTGATTTACATACAGAAACACTTCCAGAATGACATATCATCCTGACAAAATCCTTGTAGCCTTAATGTAGAGTTACTTTTTTTGTGAACAAATAAGTAAGGAACAACAGGGGAAGGTAAAGATGAAAAACATCACAGACAATGAGATTAATATACTGTACATTAATGTGTCCGGGGAGTAGTAGGCATTTGGGAAAACTTCCCAGCCTGCACTCGGGCAATGGACTACAGTGTTTTCCACTATTTCCATTTTTATAATATAATATTATAATTAATAATTAATTTGCTGTCACAAAAGTAGTATTTACAAGTGAATGTGGTTGGACTGCAATGGCGTTTTTCCATTACATGGTACCTGCTCGACTCGCCTCGACTCTACTTGCTTTTCATTTTGAAAAAAAGTACCTGGTACTAGCTAACAGGTACTTTTTTTAGTATCACCTCCGTCGAGGTTCCAAGTGAGCTGAGGCGATACCAAAAGGTGACGTGAAAACCTGCAGACTACTGATTGGTCGGAGAGAATCGTCACTAATCACTGCGTCATCATTGCTAGTGACAGACGGGGGTGTCCTGAACAAACCTGCCATTTTTAAATAGTTTAGCCAGCGGTGATTTGTTTTTGCTGCCTCCAGCTTCTTTTGAAACAAAATTTGTCTTCTGGCTGTGGCAAAAGCCACATGCCGAGAATCAAAAACAACACACCTTCGACGTTCTGTGTGTGTGTCGTGTTAGGTCACTGCAGTTTCCTGCAGCGTTGCTATGAGGACCAGCCACGCTCGCCTCACGCATGAGGCGGTACTAAATCTACAATGGAAAATGGAGGATGGGGCACCGCGGTCGAGCCGAGCAGAGCTAGTACTAGCAGTGGGTAAGCACCACAAATGACATGGTTTCCCTACCATGCGAGAAAATGGGTGGGTTTTGGATTTGTGGCTTGTCCAAGAAATATAAAGATAAGGCATCTGGGACACGATTTCAATATTTGATTTTGGACAAATAAAGAATTGCAGAATGAAAGTTAAATGTTAATGCAGATTTATAACAGTTAAATGTCTATAAAGTGAGAGTATGTAACTTTTAGAAGAAGAAACAACACATTTGTCCTCTTAAAGAAGAACATTTGAATTCACTGGCAAAAAATTGCACCTTTGCTCAATTCACTGCACTCAGGGGTGCTGTTGCTACAGCCTTACTCGGTCAGGAATGATTCTGAATGTGTGAACATTCTCAAGCTTAAGAGGAACTGATAAATCAAGGTTTATGCTTAGAAATTAATGTATGCGGGTGCCCAGATAGCTCAGTTGGTAGAGCGGGCGCCCATATATAGAGGTTTACTCCTTGAAGCAGCGGGCCCGGGTTTGACTCCGTCCTGCGGCCCTTTGCTGCATGTCATTCCCCTCATGTCTTCAGTTGTCCTGTCAAATAAAATGCCCAAAAAATAATTACATTACATTACATGTCATTTAGCTGATGCTTTTATCCAAAGCGACTTACAATTAAGTGCTTTCAAATGTGAAGGTTCAAACTCCAGACAACAAGTAGTAAGTGCAAATACAGTAGCTTTAAATAGGCAAAGCTACAAAGAGACATATGAAAGTGCAGGTTCGAAAGTGCAAGTTCAAGATTTTATCCGAGGTGTAGTCGGAAGAGATGCGTTTTTAGTCTTCGGCGGAAGGTGTGTAGGCTTTCGGCCATCCTGATATCGATGGGGAGCTCGTTCCACAATTTGGGAGCCAGGACAGTGAACAGTCGGGATTTCGTTGAGTGATTAGTTCTCCCTCGCTGTGAGGGAGCAGCCAGCAGTTTGGCTGATGCAGAACGAAGTGAGCGGGTTGGGGTATATGGTTTGACCATGTTCTGGATGTAAGCGGGTGCTGATCCGTTCGTGGCCCTGTACGTAAGTACTAGTGTCTTGAAGCGGATGCGGGCCGCAATTGGTAGCCAGTGAAGAGAGCGGAGGAGAGGTGTAGTGTGAGAGAACTTGGGGAGGTTGAAGACAAGTCGAGCCGCTGCATTCTGAATGAGCTGCAGGGGTTGGATGGCACATGCAGGCAGGCCAATCAGGAGGGAGTTGCAGTAGTCTAGACGTGAGATGACTAGAGCCTGAACCAGAACCTGAGCCGCCTTCTGCGTTAGAAGGGGACGAATCCTTCTGATGTTATGCAGCATGTATCTACACGATCGGGTAGTTGCAGCAATGTTAGCAGTGAAGGAGAGTTGGTCGTCAAGTGTTACACCCAGGTTTCTAGCAGTCTGGGTGGGGACTACTATAGAGTTGTCAATTGTTATAGTCAGGTCTTGGGTAGGAGAGCCCTTCCCTGGAAGGAAAAGGAGCTCAGTCTTGTCGAGGTTGAGTCTCAGATGGTGTGTGGACATCCAAGAGGAGATGTCAGTCAGACAGGCCGAGATACGTGCTGCTACCTGAGTTTCAGACTCAGGAAAGGAGAGAATTAGTTGGGTGTCATCTGCGTAGCTGTGATAAGAAAAGCCGTGCGACTGAATGACAGACCCGAGAGAGTTGGTGTACAGAGAGAAGAGGAGGGGACCCAGGACTGATCCCTGAGGAACCCCAGTTTTAAGTGGGCAAGGTTCTGAGCTAGACCCTCTCCAGGTTACCCGGTACGTTCGGTCTGCCAGGTAAGATGTGAGTAATGAGAGCGCAGAGCCTGAGACACCCAGATTTCGGAGTGTCGAAATGAGGATCTGGTGGTTCACTGTGTCAAAGGCAGCAGAAAGATCCAGAAGGATGATAATGGAAGAGAGAGAGGTTGTTCTAGCAATGTGAAGCTGCTCAGTGACAGCAAGGAGGGCAGTTTCTGTTGAGTGGCCAGCCTTGAAGCCAGACTGGTGGGGATCAAGAAGGTTGTTCTGGTGGAGATAGGTAGAGAGTTGATTATAAATGGCACGCTCAAGAGTTTTAGATAGAAATGGAAGAAGGGAGACGGGTCTATAGTTATTTACATCAGTGGAGTCGAGTGTTGGTTTTTTGAGTAGTGGGGTCACTCTTGCCTCTTTGAGAGCATCCGGGAAACAGCCAGTTGACAAATACAGGACAGACAAAAAACAATACATAATCTTTAAAAAAAGAAAGAAATTAGTGTATGCTTGGTTGAAGCATAAAACTGTGTGCATACACACGGTTGATGAGGCCTCACGATTACCTTTGTTTTCAAGTACACCATGCCACTCCTTTAGCTGGTACAACTGAGCCTTTGGTAACAACCCTGGCTTTGCTAGCTCTTCTTATATTCAAACTTGTTTTTTGTCTGTCCTGTATTCTCTCGAGTCCCTGAAGCTGCATGATGAAATACAGAGGTACCTCGGGACGAGGAGGCAATGGGAGGAGGATTAAAGCCTTCGCTCTGTAACACTGTAAAAATGCAGTTGCCTTTTGATGTGAAAGCAATTGCTCATACAGTGTCGTACAGCAAAAGGAATGAAGAAATAATCAATAATCATCATCTTATTATGTCTGACACCCAGATATGCAAACGCGTACAGTTTAACATTTGTGCATGTGAAAATTTCATTTCCTCTGCTCTGATCTTTTTTCTTTGTCTTCCTGTTTCTCTTCATATCTCTGTCCACTCCCAGTCAGCTGTCTCGTTTCTAGCTTGCTCCCTGTAAGCACAGCACTTTATTGTTTACCACAGAATAGAAACTTTTTATGTGGAGGATTAAAGTTATTACGATCCCTACTTTCACAACATAGGTGATGATTTCTGTAATTCATTTTTTACCTTTTCCACTCCTCTCCCAATGTCACGGCTAAAGTGTCAGAGGGCATTTAATATCAGAGAGGATTTGAGCTGGTAGAAAGAGATTAGGGTGCAGTGTTTTACTGGGGAATTGTCTCAGAGTCATTCTCTGTCCTCTCCATTCCATCTCCTGGGTTTATGGACAGGAAGGTGTCCATAAAGTTACATGGTTGAGCGGATGCAGGATGGAATGTGTCTACAGTGTGTGTGTGACTGGAAGGTTGGATATGTGTGTATTTGCTTGCCTCGGGGTTGAACCGATGCAAGTTTTTCAAGGCTAATACTAATAACCACCATGTTGCACTACTTTTGAGCCAATGCAGTGCCATTACCAGCACCGGCTGCCATGGGCAAGGATTGGAATGTGTGTGTGTGTGTGTGTGTGTGTGTGTGGCAGGCAATCTGTCGCTTGTTTACACTTTATATGTCACTCTCTGGGTGCTGTAAATCTCCATCCATGTCCATCTCCCTCCTGGTTGGATTACATCTGCTTTTTTCTCTTTCTGTCTTCTCGGTGCGTCGTATGTGTACCATACTGTAAATCCCTATGTGACAAACTGTAGCTTTTTTTATATGATGTCTTTTTGTGAGCGAGCGCTGGATCACTCCCTCTTCTGACATCCGTTACACTTTGAAAGCCTGCAAGAGTGAAATCTCTATTGATCAGCGTAATGGAGGGCGTCATGCTCCTATGTGGTTTGGTAATGTCATTGGATGTGAGACACAGACAAACGTACAATCTTTTCCTGCTGGCTGCCTGGAGACGCCGCCTATATTATCGATCCATCACTTAGGTGTCACTTTTTCCACCATCGATCTGTCCACCTGAAATCTGGCTAACAACCAGAAAAACACCCTGAAATCAAAGAGGAAAGGAAAATGCTTTTGATCCAGGCCGCTAAATATCTCAAGCCTCCTTAACAGGCACACTCCACAGGTCATTGAGAGGCCAGGGCTGTTATCTTGAAAAGCTCACTTCACTTACGAACCACCATCTTGCAAAACGACAGCGATGGCTCCAGCAGAAAAAAATCAATGCCTTTCCGCCCCCATTGGGGCGAGTTACTCTAAAAGCATTTTATATCCTGCTTTTCAGCAGAATTTATTAATCTTTTAGCAGCTGACTCTAGTCTCCCTCTCTATCTTAACATCTGGAATGAGGCTTAAGTGGTTACGAGCTCCTTTCACTCCTACCAGAAAAAAAGAAGAGCTCACTGAAACCAGGTCTTTTGCTTTGTAGGGGCTAATAATTGACAGGGTTTCCCGCAGCACTTTGCAGCTAAGGCGGCAGCCGCAGCAACACCAGCCTGCCGCCTTAACTACATCGTCAAAATCTAAATATTATTTATCTTTCGGTGCCAAATTTTGGTTCCAAAAGCGTCTGTGTGCATAAGTGCAAGCTTATTTGTCCTCTCTGCATATTGACAGAGAGCGGAGCTCCGACACAAACACACACACACGCGTGCAGAGGTGCGGGCAAACTACGTCAGCTCTGCAGTTTTGTTGAAGTCACAGTGAGTCACAGCAATGCCGATAAAGTGGTTTCAAGTGTGGTTACAGTTTTTCAAAACTTCACACAGACAGCGTTTGCGATATATTAATGGAGAGGCAAAAGCAGTTGCTGTTGACCTTACACTTCCTTTGAGACAAGCAGGCACAACGGTGGTTTGCCCTGATGTTTGACATACAGGCTGAGGTTGTAAGGCAAGGCAACTTTATTTCTACAGCACCTTTCAGCAACAAGGCAATTCAATTGCATTCCTTTACACTTAAGTTAGTTCTTCATTAGTTCAATGTTGACAACACGGCAGTCACCAAGTTTATTGTTAAAGGTTTGTGTCATTATGCAGTTTGCACTAAAAAGTCTTTGTTGTTTACATTCCTTTGCATTTTAGTTAGTTCAATATTAGCCTGTACACAATGTCATTTGTTTATTTATTTATAAAATAGTTTTATAAATGTTACTCTGAGCGAGCAGTGTTACCAGATTTTTTTAATTTTGGTAACTGTTTTGATTCACAATGAAGGTTGAAAATAAAAGTTTTGTGTTTAATGTATTTTTTGGTCTGACGGCAAACCCCACCCTACCACCTTAACTAACAAATTTTCTGCGGGAAACCCTGATTGAGGTTTTGTTATGGATATGAATGGATGCAGGTTGTTTGCTAATTGATTCTAATTTGAGTATTGTATTTGTTGAGAAAATGCAGTTGGGGATTGCCATTCTGTGTTCAGTGAAATGTCTTTTAATAGGAAAAATGCAAACAAATAGCTGCTGTCTTGTTGTTGATGCCATGAAGAAAATACAAAGGCTAATGTATACTCAAAAACCTCTCTTGCTCTGTCTGACAGCTCATCCAAAGTAACTCAAACACTTGTAAATTGGGAGATTTTCCAACCCCCTTCTGCTGCTCTTGACGAAGCACTGACCGAGGCAACTGGATAGTTCTTGGAAATATTGCGTTTAATTTGTAAGTCTTCAGTTATGAAGGAAGGCAGAAAAAGTAGATACATGTTTTAAGAGTGTCAGGCTTGAGGCCCAGACGACTAGCTATGGGCTGTTTGTCTGAGTTTTCTGATTCAGCCGTTGATGGAGGTATTATATGCAGTATATGCAGGAGTAGGGATGAGTTGCAGCAGATTGTGTGGAATACGAGGGATTTTCTCAGCTCCTGGCTCATGGGTATGGCTAAGAGAAAAAATAATCCCTAGACAAGTGCAATATGGACAAAATCCTTGATGGGGGAAATCCCATGTTTGCTTGGACATTTAATTCCACCACCTCCGTCACTGCTAAGGCTTTTTTGGGGAATGAACATGTTTTTTTTATGATTCTTCCCCCGCTGACCAGTGCTGTTTGATATGTACCAATCTAAAGTGTGAACAAGTACAGCAAGTACATCTATCTATCTATCTATCTATCTATCTATCTATCTATCTATCTATCTATCTATCTATCTATCTATCTATCTATCTATCTATCTATCTATCTATCTATCTATCTATCTATCTATCTATCTATCTATCTATCTATCTCTCTCTCTCTCTCTCTCTCTCTCTCTCTCTCTCTCTCTCTCTCTCTCTCTCTCTCTCTCTCTCTCTCTCTCTCTCTCTCTCCCTCCCTCCCCCATCCAGATGCGTCAGATGGCCGCACATCAAGAGCCAGGTCCTGTTCCAGGTTTCTGCCTGTTAAAAGGAAATTTTTCCTCGCCACTGTTGCACCAATTGCATGCTCTTGTGGGGAATGTTGGGTCTTTGTAAATTGTAGAGTATGGTCTAGACCTACTCTATCTATAAAGTGACCTGAGATAACTTCTGTAATGATGATTTGACAATATAAATAAAATTGAATTTAAAAAAGAAAGAAAAGAAAAAAATGGCTTTAAGCCAGGCTTTAAGTTAGGCTAGTACTTTGCTGCATAGAACTCGCTACTTGTGAGCTTGTACTACATGTCATGGTGCTTACTCTGCAACGGTAAAAACCACAGGTTTGCGATTATCACAGCCACTCAAGCGTATGCCCAAAATTACTGTATGAGTTTGTCTGATTTGCTGTCTTACCACTTCTGGCAAAAGTTATTATAGCTTATGGCTGTTCCAAATGGTCATACTCAAAGGTAGGGTGAAAAGCTTGCCATCATAAAATGTGTTGCCATCCACCTATGTGCATTTTGAATTTGCACATTAAAAAAACTGGGCATAAAAATAAAAAAAGTCAAAATATTAAAAAAGGTTTTATTAGGGCTGTCAGCGTTAACGCGTTAATCACGATGCGATTAAGGGCCGACGCGATGCGATTAATTTTTTTTAATCTCATTAATCGCATGCCGGCATTTATTAATTTATTTTACACTTCACTTGGCTTTGCGTCTTGCCTAACAGGCTACTATTTTGACCCTTTGCAGCACCGTTACTTATCATCAAGCTGCCACTTCCTCATAACACATCCTGCTGCTGCAGGCTGCAGGCATGATGGAGAAAGACAGCAGCAATGAAATCCTGAATGGCGCTTTTTATTTTCCAAAACTCCTGGACGGCTCGTAGACAAGTCGAAAGCCATATGCACATTGTGTAAAGCTGAAGTAAAATATCACCGAAGCACGTCAAGCTTGAGCTACCACCTATGGAGCTAAGCATAGTAGTACAGTTCACACGCGCGACACACGGCGGAAAAGTTGAGAGAAAGGAAAAAGAGACTGTGCTGTCGCGTCCATGTGCGCGTGCATCCTTGAGAACTGTAATTCGTGTAACTTATGTTGTCAGTTAATTGTAGCATTGACCGGCATGCTACTTGCCGACCTGTGGATGAAACCAAATCCCAAAAAATTACTACAGCTCTTGCGAAACGGGTGGCAACTGCAGACCTGTCAGCATCGTAGAGGACTCGGGTCTTAAAGACGTACTACGGTTGGCATGTTCTGACCTGTCTCGTTGCCGTCGAGGGGGACAGTAGTTTTCACGGATACACAGCCTGTACGACACGGAGAAAGCAGCCCAACTTGAACAGCTGCAAAGTGCTGCAAACGCTGTATCATTAACCGGTGATCACTGGATGTCAGTGAGTAATCAACATTATTTAGGAGTTACTAAACACTATATTGACTCTAGTAAGGATAGGGATTTATAGTTTTTTAGTTAGGTACTTGGAGGAATTGTGCAATAATGACAGATTCACACATTTTTCTTTTGTTTACAGTAATTAAATAATTACAAATCTTAAAATCAAGTTCATAAAGTAACTTTCTTTGCATTCATTTGATTCCCAATCAAGATACACTGGTAAAAATTGCTTTTGATTGTTAATATGTACTTAAAAACTGTTCTGAAATGCAAAATAATAGAATTTTAATCATGTGATAAAATATGCGATTAATCGCGATTAACTATAGAAATTCAGCGATTAATCGCGATTTAAAAAAATTTATCGTTTGACAGCCCTAGGTTTTATGCTTGCCTGAAAATACAAACTGCGACAAAAAGCTATGGAAACACATTTGGCAACTAAATAATGATCTACATGAAATATGTGACTTAAACATCTACTGAAGCTTCCACTGTAGAGCCTATTTTTAGTTTTTTTTGGTTAAAACTTGACTATAAGGATACATTTAATGTGATATCTTTCCTCAAAAGCATTCAGTGTTGCAGTTGGTTGTATACACATATACATACATATAAAAAAGTGCTTTGCTAATTGCCGTGTAAAGTTACCGTGATTGTCAGTTTTGGAAAGTTACAGAAATTGTTAAAAGCAGTCCTCCCAATTCTGACATTGTAGAGGTGTGAAGGAAAGGGATTTAGATGCTGTTCAACCATCCGACAAGCACTTTGGTTGAAGCATACTGACACATTCAGATTCCACCCCATCAGTTAGGAACCACTTGTCTAAAAGAGAGAACACACGTCCACCTGAAGGAGTTTCAGGTGAACTAAGCTCATTAATCAGTGTGGTGCGTTCCTACAGCAGAAGTAGTACACCTTTGCCTGTTTGATTGATTTAATGACATGGCATTAAGCAGCATAGAGAAACGCCTCAATGTTCCTCTCTCACAGTTTCAACGCAAAGTAATGCCGCTCATGATGATCTCTACTTGATATTATTACCAAGATAATGAATGATTATACCTGTGGTGAACCCCATCTGAAGTCACTTTCATTTCATTGTAAATCCTGCACTAACCATACAGCCTCTTCTTTTCCTTCTTAATGTTAAAGATATGTATGTATGTATGTATGTGTTATTTTTTTCTGTATTTATTGTGTGTTTATTTTATATTATTGTTTTCATGTATGCACCATCAACCAAAGCAAATTCCTAGTAAGTGCTACTTACCTGGCAATAAATCTATTTCTGATTCTGATTTAGTACGACATTAAAACTATAACTAGCTGTTCTGTGACTGGGTCTGATGTACCTCGTCATCACTAGCTCATATATTCTAATGAGGTGTTTCGCTGTAAATGATAAGAAATCGAGTATGTGTGCTTGTTTGGTTTAATCACCAAGTGTGAAGCAGTGGGAATATTTTCTTCACTTACTGCTGTTTTGTTGTTGTTTTTTTTCAATCACATGCTCTGCTAGGTCACTGCTGTGTTGTTTATATTACCGTGGCTACTGTGACCGTGGCAGCAGTGACGTGATGAGGATTGTGAGGGTTGTCTGGGGAGCGGCAGCCGTTCTCTCAGTTTAAATGCTGCAGGGCCCCGGGGATGGACGCTCACGCTGAAAGTGTCTTTCAATGTCGGGCAGGACAAGCTGTTTTGTTATTGGGCAACTAAAAATAAAAAAACCTCTGACCTTGACTGGCTGCTGATGACAGAGTGAAGAAGAGAGGTGATGAGAGAGGTAGTGTGTGTGTGTGTGTGTGTGTGTGTGTGTGTGTGTGTGTTCTTGTTTAACTATATTCAAGGGGTCCACCGAGAATACAGTATACTTGTGGGGTCCGGACAGCTTTGTGGGGCCAAAATGCTGGACCCCACAACTTTAAAGGGCTGTTTGAGGGTTAAGACTTGGTTGTGGGATTAGGGTTAGCATTAGGTTATGGTTAGGGTGAGGGTAAGGGTTAAGGTTAGGCATTTAGTTGTGATGGTTAAGGTTAGGGTAAGGGGTTAGGGAATGCATTATGTCAATGACGGGTCCCCATAAAGATAGTGCCACGCACTGTGTGTGTGTGTGTGTGTGTGTGTGTGTGAGTGTGTGTGAGAGAGAGAGTGACAGAGAGACTGATAGAGACAGGGAGTGAGGGAGGATGAGGAAAGATAGGAGTAAGCATTAGATGTGGCAAGAGGAAAACCGTTATGAAGTCGTTATTATAGAAAAGTTGTTAGAAACGTGATAATTGGAGACCATGGCCCCATTTCAGAAAGCAGGTTTAGTGAAAACTCTGAGTTTGTTAACCCTGAGGGAAACCCTGGGTTTTCTGTTTCAGAAAGAGAGGTAACTTCACCTCAGAGTCAGTTACTATGGTAACTGAGCCTGTGAACCTAACCTGGTCGGGAGCAGGTTTTCTTCAAGAAACCTCGAGTTTCTCTCAGTCTCCTCCCTCTGACACAACACTCTTTCATTTCCTCATTCATTCGTTCAGTCTGTATCAGGCGCATTTTAGCGCAGTTTGTTATCGGCATGAATAAAAAAAATTGTGTTGGTTTATTAACCATGTTAGGCAGACTATAAAACGTTTTTCTTTTTTTTTTTTAAACATGGCATTTTCTTGTGTTGACGATCCCGTTGATGAAGAAGCTGCTTTACTTTGCAGGGTGTATCAGGGAGATGATATTGAAGCCCTGACATTTTCATTTTCAGATAACTTCCTATTTGAGCGGTATCGTTTTTCTTCCCAGTCTGTTATGCAGCCTATAGGCTACATAACCTTATCCGTCCACATATCACTAACGTCACCCATCTTGGACATGCTCTACATCCCAGCGGATTATTTGTGTCACATTAATTTTTTTTAAAAGGCAGTTTTCTTTACAACATTGGTGATGCGGAGCATTTTAGTAAAGCCACTGTATAGCAAAGCGCCGTCAGAAGAGTGTGACTTGCTTTGAAACGTGTTTTAAACGTTTTTGTAGTGTTCCCTGGCCACAAACCAGTAAGAGACATTAAAAAGGAGTTCCACATGATTGCAGGTGAATGATGTAAACCCTTTGAAATAAAAGATTTTGAATTATAATTATGTTAATGAGCTAGGAAATGAGGCTATGTCCAATCTAATGCAGAGACAATGTAATCATTTAATCTCCCTTCTGGGCTTCCATTGATACTTAGATTTAATTCCCTATTTTAACAACACAGTTTTCAAAATGCCCTCCAGAGTGGTTTGTTTTGATTGAGAGAAATTTTCCAAAATGACGATGTACACCTTCACAATTACAATGGGTTATTGTGTTGCACATAAGTTAAGAAATCGACTTTCTGTTGCCTTCAACTCCTTATGTGATTGCTTATTGTGTATGTCCATAGGGTCAATCACATACTACAGGGTTTGTTATTGATCTATGTTGTTGTTGTAAGATGACCACACAAAAATGAAATAGTAATAGGATCAATGATCTCTGATCTCACACCTTGGTGTAGAGGTAAGGAAGCATGTATGAGCTGCAAACATAATATTATTTTATACAGCAGGATCTGGAAAATACAAAAATATGTCAATGAATATGGTTTTCATGTGTTTTATAATGGGATTTCAAAACCGATGGCATTTTAACTCTGTTGCCTGATAGAAAGCCATATATGTCCTTCATGATGATAATCAATGTGAATGATATCAATATGTGTTTACAGCTTATATTGCTTGAGCCAACCTTGGAAAATATTGGCTATCAGTCTGACCACAATTTAGCTACTGGGGGCAATGGCCAATATTTTGGGTGTTCCGGTGTTGTCAGCGGATACAGTCCGAGTCAATACATTCTGTAGGTGTTTAAGGTCCAGACGACATATCGGGTAATCGCTATAAACAGATATCTTCATATGAATGCAGCTAAATTGTTGTCAGACAACAGCCGATGGGTTCCGAGATTGCATCTGGCCAATGCGTTCCGCCTCTTTTGCACTCCACACGGACCTACATATTCACCTGAATGCAACCAAAGCCTGCTCAAACGTAATTGGTCAATACTACTCGGACTACAAACAAAAACCAGAACGCTTCCGATTAAAATCTTGTCCTGTGCCCCAAAATGGCCAAATATTGATTAATTTAGGTTAAAGGTACAGCAACTAAAAGACTTGGTTAAGGTCAGAGAAAGATTGTGATTATGGTAAAAAAAAAGGATTGATATTATATTATAGTATTATAAAATCCGTCAGAGACTGGACACAGACTCCAGTAGGCTACTACATGCTGATCTTCCACACTCTTTCTTACTTTCTGCATCTTTATATAAAGGGCACACTACTTCTTGAATGTTGTCCTTGGATGTAAACTCTGATCTGCAGGATATGAATGTAACTTCTACAGGATACTGGGCTGGGCATAGAGGGCCCGTTGTTACAGTACTACACAGTTACTATGACGTGTTACTACATAGAAAGATGAAAGAGATGAAGGCAGCTCATCAACCAGGGAGCCAAAAAGCTAAGATCACACTCAGATACACATTCAAACACTGATACTTGCTGATACTTGATACTGCTCTACAAATACACTGTGGGGCTGTACAGCCTGTGCTTGTCTTCCCAGCACGGTGCAGGACAGGGAGCATAAAAGAGATGGTACAAATGCTATTTAAAGCTTGACTGACAGCGCCAGAGGATATACACAAAAGACAGCAAAGGAATATAAGTGAAATATGGAATAATGTAAAAGGAGTGTAGGTATGGCAGAAAGGGAGAGTGGTGGAGTCTGTGCAATATGAGGAGGCACACATCAGCAGTGAATGTGCTCTTCACAGTTTCTTTCATGTTACAAACTGTAGCCTATTATATGTAGTAGCTCTTCCCCGGCTCTCTTGCCCATTTGTGGCTAATGCAGCCTTCAAAGTCAAATGGAACTGGGTTACTGTGAGTTGGAGGGACTGTAATGATGTCATCCGTCTCCTGTCATCAGTGACAGGAAAAGAAATTTTCCATGGTGCTGTTTACGAAGGCTGTACAGATGTTGGTTAAAGTTTTATGGCTCTTGATTAACATCCGGAAGATTAATTGGATCCACTGCGACTTTTCTTTGAGTGGTGTTTATGAGTTTGTGTGCAGACGCCGCACTGATGTGTGTCTGATTGTGTTTGCGAACGCCTCAACATTGATATGTCATAAATTGAACCAACAAGGCTCTTGTCATTTTTAATAATGTACATTAGTGGCTGTGCAACATAAACTCATGGGAACAATGCAGCGATCCATGTTTTGGTTTTGGAGATAGAGATGACACAATTACCATGCTTCTTGTCCCACTCCACACACAGCCAATCACGTCATTTCCACTCCAGTAGCAGCGTCATTACAGCACATTGTCAGCTACTTGGCCTCTTTTTGACATCTTTGGAACATTAAAAACAATCTTTTATTCAAGATGAAACACCTGTCAGAGCAAGGAAACATCTACATTGAGTTCAGTCAAAGGGGGATTCATACTCCAAAGCAAGAACATTTAAAATGATCAGAGGCTAAATTGAGAATTTCTCTCTCTCGCCATTCTGACCATAATGATGTGACTAATGTCGGATTAAAGCTCAGCACAAGGAATTCACCAGAAAATGACAGTTTCTATGATCATATTAGCAAGAAACCTGAAAATAGTCCATTATATTGTTTATCTTGACCAAAGAAAAAATTTAATCTGAGGCGTGCTGAATTGCCTCATTGTACTTCCACTGTAGCAGATTCTTCTGCTTATTATTCTGCCAAGGGAGTGGACTCATCAAATACAGTTAAACAAGGGTCTTGTCCTTGCTCTTAGTCATCTCTTGGGAGGGACAAAACAGCAGAAATGTGGTGAAGCAAATGGGCTAGCCTGCACTGTGCAAACGACCACTGGGCTAATTGGCAGAGTGTAAGCGTTAATGTGAAACTGTGTGGTGCTCCTCCTTTTTCTCAATTGAACCGACAAAGACATCAGCTCCCCTTTTGTAATGGAATGAATGGAAAAATTGAAAATGGCCTGGTTTGAGAATTAAGAAAATGTGATATGTGGTCTACTTTAATTAGGGCCTACAGAGTGAAGACTGAACGCTTAGTGCGAAACTATTCCCATGTGAACCAGCCATAATTATGATGGGATTTCTGCCTCTTCTTTCTCCCCATGATGAAAAGGTTTTATTGTTTCACTGTTTAAAAAAAAGGAGGGATCAGCATCAGTTGATGAAAGGAAGCTCTCTGAAAAGTGCCACCACCACAAAAAAAGCTTCAATTTCATCTGAGAGCAGCACCATCACTCTCCCATTTCTTGTCTTTTCTCATCCCCCTTTCTCCCGCTGCCTTTAACTCCTGGAGCCATACAGTAGAGCTGCATCAGAAGCCATATAGAAAATTCACAGGAAGGTGTATGAAGATTTTTTTGTCCGTGCATTGTAATCTCCTGGGATGTGCTCCACAGCGCTGCTTAGAATGAGACAGCTTGTGTTGTTTTGCTGAGCTTTTAAGAAATGTTTGTGTGAATGTGGGTTTGTGTCTCTGAGCTGCTCTGCATTATTTTGCACCGCTTTTGGCCGACAGCCTGCTGTTTGTTATGGGATGTAGCATTTCCCACTGTGGTGTCTGTTTCAGAAAGAGGATCGTAATCCGGCCTACTTGCTGTCTCACTGCATAAAAGAGTAGAGTCAGAGAGAACTTCGCCAAAGCCTGGCATTGCTATATGAATTCAAAGCCTTGTTCATACTAAAATCTGAATTACTACAAGGCTGAATTCAGTATCTGGACCGGAACAATGTTTACAGAGTATATAATAGTGACAAGCATCATTACACAGAATCCATAATGGAGTCCGCCATTTCAAATGACAACTTTTTAATATGTAGCCATTACTGCTACTGGGTCCACTGACTTGCAGCATCTTCTCATTGATGTATGCATTTCAAAAGTGTTTCTAATGACATTTTTTTGGGCCTTGTGGCAGCCGAGCACATCGCACCGGATGTATTGACAGAAAGAAAGTTAACAGAGTCAGATGTGGTTGTGACAAAGCACTCATGAATGGCACAGGGCAAACTCCCTGTGAAACACAGTAGCAAAAAAATGCTTAGCATAACAAACAGGACAAGACCAGGGAGTGGTCAGTGTCAGTTTGGGCATGTGTGAGCAAGGCAGATGCTTTTTATAATGGAAAGCAGGGTATAAATGATCCAAATATGATACAGGTAAGATAAGATAAGACTTACATGTCTCTCTTAGGATACATTTGTCTTGGGCATTCAAGAGATCCCAGAAGACAGCCCACAGCCAAATACACACCACATATCCATATACATGTAGAAACTACAGCTAACATTCAGTAACTCACATGGATCCATATACACCGAACATACACACCAAAAATATTACATGATACACAGAACACCCATATAACAGAAGAAAGAACAAAACTAAAAGGGATTATGGGTCCATTCATTCTCCCTGGATAGTAATGAGAAGATGGACTGACTGCCAGAAGATGGACTGACTGCCAGCACATCTCTGTGTCAAATGGAATTATAAGCCATAGAGATAATGTGTGTTGATGTGAATGCATTGTTTTTATTAACTTTAATTAACTAAATTAGTCTTCTAACACCTGGTTTCATAACAGGTCTGTTTTTTGAGTCAAAGGTTTGCAGTTCTCTCATATCCCCCCGTGTAGCGCACAATGCTGGCCTACACTAGACTTGGCTGAACATGAGATGTCCTTATTTTTTCTCACAACCCCAACAGACCACACTGATGTTGGAAAAAATGTTTCATCATTGAATTAATACTCGGAGAATGTGTCACTTTATATTTCACATTCTTGTTAAACATGCACTTGAGAAACCCTTTTAAATAGCTGTCACTAAGTGCTGATGGCTGTGATGGGTTTGGAATCATAATTAATGACTGTTTTATTTAAGTGGATAGTGTGCCACTTTGTTTTCAGACTTTCAGGTGAGTGTAGCTATGCTGTAGGCTGTGGTTGTTCTTTATTGAAATAGTTTGTGATATAACATGACGTTTTAAATGTGGACATCTAAATACGTCCTTGGAGTGAAATCCATTTCCACTGAATCAGGAGACTCTGTATACCACCCACCTTCAACACTCTGAGAGGCTTTATCTGTAATATTACGCATTTTAAAATATACTTCAAAATCACTCCGTGTAGAGAAGCTACCAGCCAGAGCAGTCACTTCTACAGCTGCTTAACTTCTCTTTCCCTTCCACCAGCTATTACGTGTGGCCGCAGGAGATCAATCTTAAGGGATCTGAGCCCTGACTGCTGCGGTAAAACCTTTCTTGGTGTCAGAGCTATGACTTTGACCCTCCGTTCATGTCTGTTGAGCGTGCTGTCTCACTTCTCGTCTTTTCATCATGACTAAAAAGAGAGGAGGATGGGGTGGTATTTATCTCCTTGGGGGACAGATGAGGGCTTTTGTGCTGGGGTCGGTGACACTCAGTGGGGCCGAGAGACATGCCTGTGCGATGCCTTATCAGATCAGACACATACGCATTACCGCTCTGGAAGCCACCAGCGGTGTGTTTTAATACTCCCCTGCCTGACCGGTAATTGTTTGATTACTGATGGCTGGTGGGTCATTGGAAAAGAGGAGAAGATGGACGAGGCCGTTAAGCTGTGGAAGGTAGAGAAATGTGCCCAATTGCTCTTTTTATGTAGACGTCACTACAGACTACCACAAAACAACAGTGAAGGGTATAGTGAATGTGACTCAGATCGATGTAATGCAGTAAAAGCACTTAGTTTCATGGGAGGACAAATATGTTTTTATTATTATTTTATGGTCTTTTTGCTTTGTGCGTTAGTCAACAAAGAGTCACAGAGTGAGAAAGACATGAGCTTCAGCCTATATGACTTGTACATTCAGCTGTTTGATGGATATTGCTCCCAGAGGAGCAACTTCCAGCTGTATAATGCTGCTGCTTGAGAGAACTTGTCTGTCTTTAAGTATGTGTATGAAGCCCACACATGAGGGTTTAGATTTTATGAAGTTTTTGTGGATTTAATCTTAAGGACATAGAAATAAATGAGAAGATAAAGTCTTTATTTTCCAACTCATTATGGCTTAAATAACCCCAAATCATGACTTTCCTTTTTTCCCTCCAAAATATGACTCTTATTTTTCTTTTTACAGTTTGTATCCCCCAGGATATATTGTGCATTTACGATACATGATCCTTAGTGGAGGATGAGGAAAGCAGCTCTCACCATTTTGTCCATTGTCAACACCTTATTTTGTATTTACACTTCTACAAATTGTACTTCATACATTGAGGTGTGTCCAAAGAAGCACATCATGCTTCTTTAAAAAAAAAAAGTTGTCCAGTAAAAAAGTTGAACCTAGCTCAACATTTTGCTGCAACCTTTTAACACACATTCCTGGTATATTAAGTGAATAACTGAATCAGTATTCCAATATAGTATATAATACTATGTGTGAATGTGGGTTTGTGTCTCTGAGCTGCTCTGCATTATTGTGCACCGCTTTTGGCCGACATCCTGCTGTTTGTTATGGGATGTGGCATTTCCCACTGTGGTGTCTGTTTCAGAAAGAGCATCTTAATCCGGCCTATTTGCTGTCCCACTGCATAAAAGAGTAGAGTCAGAGAGAACTTCGCCAAAGCCTGGCAGTGCTATATGAATTCAAAGTCCTAGTTCATACTAAAATCTGAATTACTACAAGGCATGAATTCAGCATCTGGACCGGAATTCCTCCTATAGTATATAATACGATTGCAAACTGAGAAACCTAGCTCTTTTTCTACCCTTATTTGGGCAACATATTGTATCCCAGGGGATGCAGACATTTCAACTAAAATTGCCAGAACACTGTACATTTTAAGAGTTTTTTTTCACATTTCAAACATTTTCATCATCACTGTTAGTCGAAAAAAAACCCAATACTTTCAAAATAAAGTCTCTTCAAAACACTACAAAGTGCAAACAACATTGACACTTACTTTAGGATTGGTTACACTTTCGTTGAATCACATAAGCTACTGTACAGTATGTATACAATTTTTGATCCAATCCCCCAATCATTGATTACT
This sequence comes from Sander lucioperca, assembly GCF_008315115.2. Lineage (NCBI taxonomy): Eukaryota > Metazoa > Chordata > Actinopteri > Perciformes > Percidae > Sander > Sander lucioperca. The sequence continues at coordinate 43,445,699 of NC_050177.1, forward strand.
GAAACTGAGGCTCTTTAATTTCGGCTCCCCTTTACATCCTTTAAAATGTCGGTATCTCCAAGGAAACAAAAAACATTCGGTCATAATAGACTATAGCTTGTTCTTGTAGCACCATCAAAAGGCCTGCAATAGCTATTCTTTGTTCTATCATTTCAACATTACTCTTTAAAACAGTATTTGCCCCAGTCTGCAGTAATTAGAGGGAAACTAGTGAAACACCCAGCCTATGGTTTATCCGTGGCCGTCCTCTCCTGTTCACTTGCAGTATTGCTGACTAGTTTGTTAGGTGCTGGTATCACCTACAGTGTTGTTTCACCTGGGAGGTCAACGATGAGCCACTTCTGCAACAACTCACCAATTGGATCCATTACACGCACAAAACTATGGACACACGCATACAAAAACACACACCTCCACGCACGCCACTGAGATGCTTTCGAAAGTCCCCGGAGAATTGGCCGTGATTATTGTGGTTACTGTGATGGCTATCATTGTCTCCCATCATGGCCATTATCAGCGGAGCATTTCCCTGTGCGCTCCTTTCAGCTCAGCGCTCTGTTTACCCTAATGTGAGCTGTGGGGAACATAGCAGAGAGGCGTCTTCCATAAACACCTTGTTATCTCTCACTCCTTCTCTAATTTTCTCTCCATTCTATCACTCTCGCTCATTTCCCCGTCTCTCGGATGGTCTCTCTGGCTGAAATAGGAAAAGGCACAGATTGAATATTATTATGTGTTTGTTTTGGAGGCCCATGGCTGTTTGGCATCCAAACTTGTGCTGATGCTTGCTTTTGCTGGAGCTGTTAAGTTGTTCAGTAGTTTTTTTGCCTGCCACCACCTCCGTAACAAACTACGCCTGCAACCTATTTACACTTAAAGAGGTGCCAGAAAAGTGGGATGTAAATAATTTCTGCCAGTAATGCCCACACGTTTCTGCAGTTTTTCTCTGATTTTCTTTGCTCTCCCTCTCATCTGTTTGAGGCAGCCTTAGCCAAAGCACTCAGTCAATTCTGCACAAATGTGATTCTTACAGTCCAAATAGAGAAGATGGAAATGCGGAAGCACGTATTTGAAGGGTGTTAAACGTGTCACCCAGTTAATGCTTCCTCAAACAGGAAAAAAACAGAGAGATTCCAAGTCATATTAAAACTTGATTTCCTGGAGTACAGTCTCCGGCTGCTCTGTCAGGTAATAGGAAATAACCTCCTCTCCGCTTCATTGCTGGTTAAATATATTCTGGATCAAAAGTAAGCTAAGCTTTCTCGCACAAATATCTGTGATTTTATGAGCACCAAAGTCTGAGTGAGGATGAATTGTGTCTGTGTTTGCAGCAAAACTTGCACAAACCTGGTGGAGGTTTGGCATGTGAGTAGGTGGACTTGTTTCATGGTCAGGATGGCTTGTGTGTGACATTTCATTAGACTGTGATCTGTCATGTTATCCCTCTGTCAGTCTTCGAGACACGCACGTCGGAAGGAGCTGGATGTGTGTAAAAATGTGTGAATGCTTCATTGCCAGAGGTGTGAATCTGCGGTGCCTGGCTTGTGTTGTGTCAATGCCTCACGTTGTCTGAGCTGCTGTTTCACACACACACACACACACACACACACACACACACACACACACACACACATTTCACTTCCCTCCAACCTTTCTCACCCAGAGCTTTTATCAGCAATTCATTTCCCAGTATCTCAGCCATCAATCACTCCAGCTTGTCCTTAAATGCAGACATCCCCCCCAACAGACGAAGAGAGCGAGCCATGTATACACAAGGAGACACAGGTTTAGACAGGTAAAGAGAGAGGAAGGCTTTTTAATTAAGATTGCAATCGACAGGCACTTTAAAGAGATGAAACTTTGCCTCATTTTTGGAGGTGTTTGAGCCTGAGTTGGCTGTAATTTGGCTAGCCCTGGGTCCTCTTTGTCCTTACAACTCTGAGTGACTTACAATGAGGGCCACCTTTTTTTTTTTTAAGATTATTATTTGGGCATTTTTTGGCCTTTATTTGACAAGACAGCTGAAGACATGAAAGGGGAGAGAGATGGGGGAATGACATGCAGCAAAGGGCCGCAGGTTGGAGTCGAACCCGGGCCAGCTGCGTTGAGGAGTAAACCTCTATATTTGGGCACACACTCTACCAACTGAGCTATCTGGGCACCTGGATCGCCTTTTTTGAAGAACATTTTAAATGCTTATGTTGATAAAACTTTACTTAGTTTCCTTTAATTTCTTGTTGGCTGAGTTTGGCTCTCTTTTCTTGGTGTATTCAGTCATGTTGACCATCGCTGCTCATGTTAACTACCCACTTTTGCTTCTGTTTATTCCCAACAAGCCAGAAAAGTACAATCGAAGAATCAATCTCCAACAATTTCAGTGAGTAACCCGGCAGCACAAGACGTTTTTCATGACGGTTAGTCAGCAAGGTGCAGTAAAAACAGGGACACAGAGCACAACTGAGCATCTAATCTGAGCATCAACCGGCATTCTGGGAGCCTAGAGCGCACTCTGGCCCTGAACTGCATTGTTCACACATTCAGAACACTTTCATGTGTGCTTATTCAGAGCATTGCCCTTGCAGAACGGTGAGAGCTCTCTCCTGACACTGGAAGCAGGGAGGAGGAGCAGCAGCAGCAGAGCAATCCAGTGTTTACAGTGGTCGTGAATTGGTCCCAGCTACCAAGTTTAGCTGCTACTAAGCCAGTTTCTAACAGTAGATATGGACTTTCTGTTTCTGCTGACACATAATTACACTTTAAAAGGGACATTTCTGTCCCTGAAAGTGTATTTGAGGTGCTGTATTTATGTTTATTGTGACTCTACACCTCCAGTTTCCTCCTTAGAGAAGCAGACCTGGACTCTCCTCCCAAACCATTAACGTTCTTTGCTGTGTTTAAAGTGGATCAGAGGAGCAATTATGATTGGCCATTGATTCCCGCTGACACTGTTTTCCTCCTTCCTCCTTCTGCTCCACGTCTGGTGCTCTGGTCACCAGAATTCTACACATGCAGTCCTATTGGCAGAAAAGAATGCTGAAATTGGACGATTCTACCCAACCCCAGATTATATTCAATGACATGTTTAATGTCGTTAAAATAAAATCAAATATAAAAATATAAATTTATATTATTTAAAAATAATATAAATAAACATTATGTTCTACAATATTTGTGCATGACAATTAAGGTATGGTTACTGTGGTGCCGGACTGGCGATAAACACTCTTAGCGGCTAAGCTTAACTAGCCCTGCAGTAAATAAATGGCTTGATTTTGTTTTTTACATGACAAATGATGAAGCACTCACAATGTAAAGTTTTACAATTTATGGCTTATCTTTACCTTGCAGTCGTGTTTGAATTTTGTAAGAACTGTTTTGCCTCCCGCTATTCAAACATACATACAAGTAAGTGCAAAGTTGCTTTATATGCGTAATAATGAGTGCCAACACCATAAGGGTTGGGTCTTACTTAAACAGAACTAGTTTGCGTGACGTGTTGTCCAAACCTGTCAGAAATCAAAACTGTTTATACCTGTTCCAAATGGCTACACCCAAAGTGAAAAGCTGACGCCACAGAGAGAGATGGGGGTTATGTGATATTGTTTAAGTATGGGCATAACTGCACGTTTTCAGAATATGGCTCTGTTCCAAAGTACATTCTAACGTACTGCATCCTACATACTCAATCTGTGCTGCATACTGCCTACTACATTAAATATGCTAGTATTACTAGCAGTTCACACTGAAGTAAACTCAAGCAAAATGTCTCCCTGTGCATCACATGGCTGTATCCATCACAATGTAATACAGTCCAAACGTTGAATGAAAATTGTCTAACGCAAATGTAATTCAACATACCTCTCCTACTTGAGAGTAGTACATATAGTACATATTAACAATGGAAAGCCATTATTACCAGTGTATCTTAATTGGGAATCAAATAAATGCAAAGAAAGTTACTTTATGAACTTGACTTTAAGATTTGTAATTGTTTATTATTTATTTACTGTACACAAAAGAAAAATGTGTGAATCTGTCATTATTGCACATTCCTACAAGTACCTAACCTAACTGAGATGTAACACTAACACTTTGCTTATACAGTACAAACAAAATGGTCCAAAAACCGGATGCCACAGCAGGACATTTGTAACCTTTACGTTTTTCTAATAAGGAATGTAACAATTCTCCTGGACAGAAAAGGGGGTGAACAATGTCCCAAATGACAAAAACAGTCAAAAAAACGATACAAACAACACAGTCCTAAAACCGTATACTGATATACATAGTCAATATAGTGTGCAGTAACTTCTAAATAATTTTGATTACTCACTGACATCCAGTGATCACCGGTTAATGAGACAGCGTTTGCAGCACTTTGCAGCAGTTCCAGTTGGGCTGCTTTCTCCGTGTCGTACAGGCTGTGTATATATATATATATATATATACTGTTATTTATTTAAAATGTTTGGCTCACAATCCGCCATTGAACAGTCTGAAGAGCCGCAATGCATTCTGGGGCGGTTGAGTATGTCCAGTAAGCTCATGTCTTACACTCAGAAATGTCCTAGCTTAGCTGTTCTGAATGGCCAGACTCGGGGCGGGAGGAATAGCCTGTTGTCTGTGTCTTTCAGACAGACATCCATAGTGTTACACTAAGTTGTACACACAAGAAAAGTGTCAGAAGTAACAGTGTGAAAGATGAAAGGAGAGAATCTGGGAGAGAAGTTCAAACCTACTTACTTTCTCGTGTGTTAAAATGGAGAGAGGGGCCTTTAGTTCATCACTGAAGTAAGATTATGCTGAGAGAATACAATGGTGGATACACCAATACAATGGCTTCTCTCTGCGTGGAGAGGTCACATTTCAAAGGAAGCCAGGATATTTGAATACACCTTTGAGTCGGTGCTGTCCTTCAGCTGGTGATGGTGTCAGCCTGCGTAATGACAAATTGAAGCTCACTCTCATCTATCTCCATTTGTTCCCGCTCCCTCGTTCTTTGTGTTATTACCGTGGTGGCCCATTGTTCCCCTTCATCTTCCTGTATTATGTATTGTTTGGTCTAAAAGATCAGTGGATTTCAAGTCTTTGCTCCCATTGTTGGGAGATATTAGTTTTTGATGTCAGAAGATGCTGCATCTGTGTGATTGCACTCTGAAAGACAAATCATGTTCATTGGGAGTTTCTCCTGTAGTTTAAGTTAACTATGGAAGGAAACTTCAAACTTCAGCAACATTGTTAACAGATCTTATTACAGCCATGTACGTGTTTTATTTTGGGTGACTAATGATTTTAGTATTTTAAAAATCCTGGCTACAGCTCTGCTTTAAAGGCTTTTTTCTCTCTTGGACATAAAATTCGAAGCCAACTCTCACGTATTGACCCTGAGACTTGCGCAATTTACATTTTCCGGACACTTCCACACGTTTATAGGTTTAGGTTTTTAGGTTATTTCCTCACTCAGAGTAAAACTAATTTATAACTAATAACTTGGGCTGCCCTGGGTACCTAGATACATTAATATGCACCAACATCAATTACTTGCAATCACATATTAGCCTAATGTTAAGAATAAACAGCTGACAAATCTAAAACTTGTGTGGAAATAATATGACTGGATAAACAATGGGCTCCATGTGATCGAGGATATTTAAACCTGCAACAAGCTCAGCTGATGCTGACTCTTAAACACACAGACAAGTATGGGCTGCTTACCACTGCTTCATTCAACATGTTATTAACACTAGAAAGGCCAACGGGTAAAATTTACCCACCTGGCATTTTTAAATGCATGTAACTCTGTTGTTATAAAACCCCTTCATTTCTCAGTCCATGACTTTTCCTAAAATGGGTTTATTGATCATCTAGTGAATTATTGGGGGGTGTGGTATAAAAGGAAGTGAAAATATGATCATTTATACCTAAAACCGCCAGCGGGTAAATTTTACCCACGCTGTATATTGCTGTGCTTAGCATTCACAACACGGCCAGTCGCCTAGCAACGCGTTTTGTTCACACGTCTTTTTGACAAGGCGGCTGCTAGAACAAGCTAGATTTGGACATGAGTGATGGAGAAACTGATCAGGGAGAGATCAATGACCCGTCATTTTCATCAGATGAGGAATCTTCATCTGATGATGCGGCGCGCCCAGCTTGCCCGTATCATCGCAGCGCATCTGCCCTCAGACGCTGACGGACAGGTGCCTCAGTTACAGTCCAGTGATAACGTTACACATCCTAGTTAGACATAACTCGTGTAGCAGTTTCTAACGTTAGCCTACTGCACTAGCTAAAGTAATTATTGTTGTCAAGTCGTACTCGTTAAAAAAAAAAATAGATAAAAATGAATACCTTAACTGCTTCAAGAAATGCCATATTTTGCGAGTGCTGATGCTGTTTCAGCAGCGGGTAGCTAATATTACCTGCTCGGCGGTTTTAGGAGATAATAGAATGCTGGCCTTTCTAGTGTTAATAATGCATCATGTTTCAGTCCATGCTGACTGTCCTCATCAATCAGCAGCTGTCAGAACTTTCTTTACCTCCAGAAGTTGATGGTTATTTACTGCTCTGTGTGCACAAGAGGACACCACAGGCTCTTTAGTCTGGCCAGCTCGCAGTTAAGCAGCTTCTGAGCTGTGAGATTGTCTGCCTATCGATAGAACTGGGGCACCCAACTAGGAGGAAGCTTGAATTCGGTCAAAGTTCAAATAATTAAAACACTGACCTTTATTGTGTTTCAGAGTGCAACCAATGAGATAACAGCTGCTGTATATAACATAGCCTAAAGCGATGATGATGTATACCTGCGCTGCGCTTTGCCTCTGCAAGTGCAATATGCTCTGCACCCTATCTCGTGGTAAGGGGTTTTTCCCATAATGTTTCACTTTGAGTTAGTGTTATGTCCAATTGTTCCAAAAAACATTTAAATTCAAACAGCAGCCATTCATTCCACTCGCCAAGCCAAGCTGTATCAATAAACCACAACACAACTGCTTTATTCAAGCAACTGTTGCTCCAATCAGAAAAATAGCAAACAGCACAGATAAAATTCTTTATTACCCAGCCATGTTCTACATCAAAGAGACCTTTCTAGAAATGTACTCTGTTTTTTCGGGAATCAATCTTGGTAAGGGCTGGATAATTATTGTAGAAGGCACAGGAGCCAACCTCTTTCACCATGGCAATTAACAAGGCTTGTTAACATCAAAGGCAGAAAAGACCAGAGGCTGACTTTCAAGCAGAAAGTGTACAGAACTCACAGGAGGATCGGCTTACTTTGAGACTATTTAACTGTACTTGATTTGAGACCAGCAAATGGAGATGCAAATTTTAACCAAAAATGTATTGACTGAGTGTTTTTGAGGAGTCAGTGGAGACATAAAACAAACCGATCTGCATCAAAGTACAAATTCAAAAGTCATTGATTTAACATAATAGGTAATTTCTCATTTCATTTGGCTATTGTTCTCTGTTAAATTACAGTATTCTGTAATACAATAGCCCGATTCTGTTTATATAATTAATTTTTCGATAATTATTCTGTCTGTTTTTGGCAGTGGCTGCACATCTGGCAGTGATATTTAAGGGTCACCACATTCAGGATAAAGAACAACAAAAACATCCCTGAGTTTTCTGGTATAATATTTGTCATCAAGGACTGGTTGTTTTGATGTTTCCCATGAGCAAATCTGGCTCTGCACCAACTACATTTGACAGGGACACAGAAAATCCTCTTTCAATCACTCATGGATTCGTCAAAAAAGTTTTTGCTCCCAGACACATTTTCATCTAGCTTTAACTTTCTCTGACGGAGGAAATGGATAAATGTAATCCCTTTTCTGATGGGCGACAAGCTAATCTGCTTACTCTCTCCATTGTGGATTGACTCGACGATGGCAGAGAGGCAGGTGATAAAAGAAAAGTACAGAAAAAGAGGTTTATTTGACTTTCTCCACTTCACTCTTCCCTGCACTCCTTCTCTTGGGAGACCGTCTAGCTGCTGCTGGATTATCCTGACGTCTCCTATTCTCCATCTCTCCGCATTCAATCTCTCTCTCCCCCTCTCTGCGTCTCCTCCTGCCGGGGTCGGCATTGATCCCCTGGTCCTGGATGTTTCTGTGTTTCTACACTGTTGTCCGTTTTGTTTTGACGCCTTATCTTTCACAAGAGTGCAGCGAAGGGGAACACAACCTTGCCAATGCATTGCCAGCCTGCCAGCCTGTGGGTGGTAGATAGAAGGGTTGTGTGTACACATGTGACTCACTGTTTCTATTTCATGATACAGTCTGTTGTGTGAAGTGGAGAATGTACAGACATCTGTATTTGTATGACACAAAGGGCCATTGTGTAGTGGTGACATATTTGGGCCCACTAAGGACAACACTGCATGTATGAACTGTTGTAAAGACCACTGTTAAAGACATCAGTCACATCAGTATGTTGTTGACCCTGCACACATCATTTTTTAAGTCCTTAGAAGATGTGGCCCTTAACCTTTGCCATTAATATTGATGACTCCTGTGAAATCTGCAGATAAACTTCCCAATCTGTCATTTTATGATATATAGTGTTACAAACATCATAATCACATGCTGCCTCTGTGCATCAGAGGATGCATTAAGGTGGACAAAAGGTAGTGATGCCTTTTGGGAACAGTAGAAAAAGTCTTCAAAGATCTAAGAGAAAACGTTGCTCCAGACTAGCAGGCATGATCATTTGTTCATTAACCCCAATGTTCTGTTATGGGTATGGGAAACTCCTGGCACTTTTTAACAGCTCAAAAAAAAATCAGAATTAACATACAAAGTACATTATTACCTTGATACTTGATGAATCTGATGTTGACATATTTTAGAGGTCTTATATGAAGGTATGTCGGAAAAACCCAGTTGTAAAATATGGTTAAATACAATGGACTTACATATATAGCATGTTATATAGCATATTATATATGTGATCGGAGTTGACTGTACTTTTTATGCAGCATAAATTCCAAATAAGCCCATTTGGATTCACAGTTTGTTCTCTTGGGCCTTGGGTAATTTCGGTGTATTGTCACCTTCATCCACTGTGACATCCACTTCAATACTTGCATCTAAATTATAATAGGCATAAAAAATGTAACCTGCAAAAACAGACTTTTAAGTTAAAAAGTTAACAACATTGGAATTTAATTAGCGGCATACTTCTGTGCATTTGACAAATGTGAGTCTACTATTCACTCTGTTTTAGCTCTGTTTTGGTCTCTACTAACTCCTGGGAAACATATCTCTTTAGCTGCTAAATGCTTCACTATGTTCACCAGCTAGTCACTACCTTTGTCTGTATGCTGTTTGATGCTGAGCAGGTAGTGTACTGTTAGATTTTAGAGCGTTTTTGCTAATCACAGCTGCTGGCTGTGACCGAAAACAAGGCTATGAGAGCGGGGAGAATGACCTAAAACCATAACAAGCCAGAAAACCAAAACAATGAAATTAAATATGCTTTAAAGTATTAAGTGATAGTTCTCTGTGAGTTTGTCATTACGAGAGGCAGCTTTCACATACAGGTAGTCATGTGACCCATTGTTATTGTAAAATATTGATATAGTCAGTTTAAAGAAGATAAGGGATTGCTTTTACGGTTATTATTTTTACACATACAGCAGTCGGGTCTGTGGGACCCTAAAAAATGGGGAAGTAAAGCCAATTTCAAAGAAATGCAAGGGTTAAGTCTAGGCCAGTAACAATTATTACATAATTGTCTAATGGCAATTTTGTTTACTTAATCGCCATTTCTTTATTTAACTGCAAGTAATTGCTAACATTAGCTAAGGTCCTATGGGTATGACGGTTGATGGTAATTGTCAGTTTTATGTTCATTTAAGAAAAAATACAATGTTTTGTGATAATAAAGAGGTGTGGTTTACTTCATAGGCTGTGTACCTGTGTTACTACATTAGCTGGGTCACATAAGACTAATATAATCAAAATATGTATTCTGGGATTCATTAAAAACTTTAATTTGTTTAAAAAAGTAATACATAAATAACTATTTTTAAATTTGATTGACAATTATACTGTTAATCACAATTATTTCTGAGACAATTAATTGTAGTCCAGACAAATGAGCTGTAGTCTATCTGATCAGATTATAACAAACCATCAGCAGGATTTAAAATGAGAAGATTGAATTGTTTATAAACATATTTCATGATGCTGAACTTCAGGTGGCTGTAATTCTCTGTCTCTCTGTATATCTATTTAGAGAAAGGTTTTTGCCATTTGTGAAAGAATATATTTCCTGGTGAGCGTGTCTACATGTAGGGGTTTAGCAGCTTTCAGCACACAATTATCTTGTTGAGGACATGCTTCAAACAATCCAAAACATTTCACATCATGTTGCCTACACTTATGAATACATAATGCTGTTGCAGGTAATTGTAAAGTGCCTCTACCCCTGCTTTAGTAAACACGCTTCCTGACAACGCAAATGAGTGGCGATATTACCCGCCTTCTGGGAAGTAAAAATGACTCTACTTCATCTAATGCTAATGCCAGCGCTACTCCCTGGGTGGCTTATTTATGTACGTATTTATAATTTTTATGATATGGTGTTATAAGGTGATACACTGCGTGAATATTGCTCCAATGAGACCTAGTCACACAGCCTTGTGAAGAGAACAGTGGCAGCTAGTTTGCTGTGAAAAAGATAATTTAGATAATGACGACAGAGGCTGAAGGAGTGAAACTGGGAAGAAAAAGAAAAAAAATAACGAGATTAGGAGAGGATACCCCATGGGTCATTATTATGATTAGATAATTATGCCTTTATGTGAGTGCATGTGTTTGTGAGAGTCATAGCTTCAACCAAATTCAAACCTTCTGTATCTCTCCACAAATATTTGAGAAAATTCTAACGAGGCTGTAGCTAACTTTGAATACACTGAACTCATAGCCTGGTTTACAGGACATTTTGAATTTTACAGAGCCCCGTGTGTGTGTGTGTGTGTGTGTGTGTGTGTGTGTGTGCGTGCGTGCGTGCGTGCGTGCGTGCGTGCGCATGTGCGTGTGTGTTTTTATAGTGGGCACCAGAAACTGAAAAGTCTGATGTTGAAAATATCTTGTGCCTACCAAAACTAGCTGGTTTGGCACCAGATACTTGTAAGAAGAAAGTGTTTGTTGATGTCCCTTAAAGAGCTCTGGAGAGCATACTATTTTTTTAATTTAAGTATTTTAGTATTTTTAGGGCCCGAGCGCCGACAGCGGCAAAGGCCCCATTGGAACTGAAGGAATTATTATTTTCCCTGCAAAGAATTGCCTTTTTTGAGGGGCTTAACATATTCAAAAACTCACCAAAATTGGCGGTCGCATCAAGTCTGGTGAAAATGTATGTATTTTAAGGGTTTCGGGAATAGGCGCACAAAAATGGCTCGCTAGCGCCCCCTACAAAGTTAAATAAATTGAGCCCCTGCAGTTCGTTTAACGTAGACTCACGAAACTTGGTAGACATATGTGATATGTCAAGATGTACAAAAAACGTCATTGGAGCCATATCCTAAACCCAACAGGAAGTCCGCCATTTTGAACTGAAAGTTTGAAATTAGTGCAATTTTGGCCATTTCCACATGTCGTACTTTAACAAACTCCTCCTAGAGATTTCATCCGATCAACTTCAAATTTGGTCTGTGCCATCTTAAGACCTTAAAGATGAAAAGCTATTAAAAGAAAAACTTTTCGTCATAGGGCATGGCCGTGGCGGGGCGGCCATTTTGTGCATTTCGCCACCGAAACAGGAAGTGGGTGTAACTTGAGTGTACATTGTCCAATTGGCTCGAAACTTTTCAGGATTCATAAGAGTCCAACCCTGAGGACAAATAAAGTCATAGTGAGGGGGAGTGGCAACAGGAAGTAAGCCTAAAAGTCAAGGTGCTATACTTTAACAAACTCCTCCTAGAGATTTCATCCGGCGGACTTCAAATTTGGTCTGTACCATCTCAACACCTTAAAGATAAAAACTTATTAAAAGTAAAACTTTTCGTCAGACGGTGTGGGCATAGCATGGCGACCATTTTGAGTGTTTAGCGATGAACGAAGAAGTTGTTGTAACTTCAGTGTACGTTGTCGTATCTGCCCGAAATTTCTCACGATTGACAAGGGTCCAGGCCTGAGGACATCTACAGGCCAATATTGACTTTTGGTCATAGCGCCCCCCCGCTGGCAACAGGAAATGCACCTTATATGACACACATCATCCGATTTGCATGAAACTTATAATGTGTGGTCTACATGTGATACTGAGCCGCCCCCTATAATTTAACCACGCCCACTTACTCAGGCCATGTCTCTTTCATAATATTTGAACCGTTTAAGGTAGAGTCTTGTGTGAGGTGTCATTGAACTCAGCAGAGAGTTCCTTCTTCATTGGTGATGGTTTGGCCCACCCACCTATGCTTTAGCCACGCCCCCTTTCATAACTGCTGACCTGTTTAAGGTAGACCCTTGTGTGAGGTATCATTGAACTCAGCAGAGACTTTCTTTTTAATTGGTGATGGTTTGACCCGACCCCTATGCTTTGGCCACGCCCCCTTTCACAGCTAATGAACTGTATGATGTAGAGTCTTTTGTGAGGTATCATTGAACTCAGCAGGGAGTTCCCTTTTCATTGGTGACGATTTGCAGTGTCTGAGTGCCGCGCAAATGCACAGTCGCAAGGAGCGGCGTCCGCAAGTAACCCCGACGCGCGCAGAGGCGCGAGGGCCCGTCCATCACTGCTTGCTAGCTTTAATTTTTAAATGTAATTCATTTATCTAACAGCATTTTGATTCAGTGCCAGGTAATTTTCTCAGTTATTCCAGTTAGCTAGGCAACAGTTAGACCTTGCAGATATTTGATAGGGTGCAAATATTTAATCTCTACATAACAACTAGTTTGAGTGATGCAAGTGGTTTTAGGGTGTATTTGTTATGCTTGATACCTCTTTTTGACTCTATTGTTAGTGTTTCACATTTCATTCCTGTCAAAATGGAAAAGGCTGCAAAACAGAATTGAGACCATCAGAAAGGGAAATAAATGATGCAATAAATATAAAGCAAGAGTTTAAATATAAAAGTGACACATAAAGACACTGAGACAATGGTGAGGCTGGGTGAGTATCAGCCTAAATGTGAACTGTGTCAGGGAGAGAATGCACCTAGATGGCTGTAAACAAGGAAGCTAAAAATACCCGCAGCATTAAACGACCTGGAGGCAAAGGAAAGCGAAGGGAAAGGACATCTGCTTTTTAACACCGCTCCCTGTCATGTTTTCTCTTCATCTCTAGACATTATGCAGTTGTCTGCCGATCTGCCCGCTCAAACAGATATTCACTTCAAAAATATGAGAATCTCTCGTGGAATGCCAGTGCAGCAGCCAAAGCATGTGTGAATACATCCCGATCTCTCAAGAGTCTGAGCCGCTGTTGTATGTGCATCAGAGCTCTGCATGGGTGAACGTGAATATATGAATAAAATCTGCAGGGGACGGATGTTTGACTGCACTTACTATATGGCCTCAAGGTCAATCTGAGACCAGAGTGGGTATCCCATAACTGTAACCAAACACACACACACACACACACACACACACACACACACACACACACACACACACACACACACACACACACTGTATGCACCGAGCAATAGCCTCTCTCCTTTTATACTAACCATCTTGAAAACCTGGAGGGCCTTTCTTGTTAATGCTTCCCATTACTTTCCCTCAGCTGTGGTGGATGTAATTTCTGTCAGCATCACACTCTCCCATGTGGAGCATTTTGGGCTAAGTAGTCCAAATAGCATGGCTCTAAAAGCCTTGCGAACAGCTTTTACAGCTTGCCTTCTACCTTTAGAAGCCTCTCCTCTCCTGGCCACTTGAGTCTCTATTTCCTCCCTACTTTCCACCTTTTAACCATGTTAGAGGGTGTCTCTCCCATCATGCATTGCAGCATTATCAAAGTCCACCACCCGCAGTTTGTTAATCACGCCGATTGGGGGTGTGAAATGAAGTGTTCACACTTGGCAAAGTGGCACCAATAGCTGCTGCAGCCTTTTTAGTTTGGTAACATTAAGCCATTTTGGATAGATGACTGTTGCACAACAAATGATCTTAAATGGTCTTATAGAAAGCTTTAGCTAATCTGTTTGGATGTTATCTCATACAATTTGTGTGGAAAACCCACTTCACAAATTAACTTGTAATATTTTAGTTGGAGCAATAGACAGTAGTTGTTTGGCATGCAGCAGTCATACTTTAGCTGTATTTTATGAACAAAAGTGCTTCTGGTCATAAACAAGAGAGAGTTGCTAGTTCTAATTGAAGAAGAAGCAGAAGCAGGCGCCATTGGCAGTAGAGTTGCAGTTATGTTAATGTATTGCATTTTCTTTGCTTTTATTTCCCAATATGTTATCACAACTACAAGCCTCAGCTCCCAAGTTGTGCTTGTGGTGATTAGAATGAGAGGGGCAAACACGCTGTCAATAGGACTAATTTAACACACGCCAAGATGACTGGCCTCAGAAAGCACTGCCAATTGTGCCCAGTTAGGAAAATAACAAGACGGTCGATTTGTTTTTAACCCCCAGCTTGCACTGCTGTTTATGGCCAGGAGGCTGATGGCAAGCTTTAGCTTCTTATTTAGTCAGGTCATCAGTCTAAACGCTAATTAGAATTGTCTGTGTGTCTGTGTATGTGTTCATATTGTGAGAAAGGGGCTGGAAACCTCCATCTCCTTGTTACTCCCTCTGAATGACAGAAGCTCTTAATTGCACATATTTGTAAAATAAATTGCCCTCTTCTCGGATAGTAGTGAAGGAAGCACAGCTGCAGCTGGCCAGGCGTGATAACACTTCATTTACCACGAGGGAAGTAATAGAGGCACCTAAAGTCACTCTGCAAACCTTTTTCAGGGTGAATGAAAGTACCCACCTTTTAAAAAAAATCTTTGTTAGCACTGTGTATATCAGTGTCAGGTTACAGGAAGTTAGAAAAAGTGTTAAAATGCACAGCATATAAACACAATTCCGAAAATTTGATTGTTATACGTTGGCTATTTCACTCGACTGCAGTAAGGATTACTGTATATGAAGCTCTACCACTTCTCACTCTGCCCCTGAGATAAAAGGTTATAAACTCCAGTCTGAAATGAATTTGAATAATAATACCATCTTCATATTATTCACTCTTTAAGAAAACTGGTCCCCTTTACCATCAGCTGTCTGCTGCTTGCAAACAGCCATTAGGATTATAATAGGTGGTATATGCTGGGTTACATGGATCATAGGGAAACACAACCCACATGACGACTGGGAGAACTCAGAATGCTATAAGCACTGATGTGTGGTACGGTATTTGTGTGTGCTTGTTTACATCATCACCCTGCAAAGTGGCACATTTTAAGATTCTGAAGAGCAAAGCAGAGTTGTCTTAAAGAAAATACATATCGGAGTGTACATTATGGATGTATACAGGGCTTTAGCCAGGATTTTATAAATATTGAGGTCATGGCTCCAAGCAAGCGCCTCACCACCACCACCATCCCTCTCAGGCCTTAACTGTCTGGAAGATTTTCTGTTAAGTTGGATTTCAATTCAGTCACATATCTGTTCAAATATATTCTCTGGTGATTATATATTATGGCTTCTTTGACCCTTGGGTTTGTTGACATTGACCTTATTTCCTCTCTGTTTGGGGTCCTACAGGCTGCACTGCTGTATGTGTAAAAAATAATTCCTTTACATATTGAAGTGGTGTGTTGTTACTTTTCCTCAAGCTAAAGGTGATGAAATAGGAAAATTACCATAAGGCATTGTAATACACCAAATAAGGAACTAGTTTATGTTTTGTATGCTATATGGGCTTTTCATAAACAAAGTACGTATTCCTTTTGGTTGACCCAGAACATTGAGCTTAAAAGCAGTGGTATATCCCAGGATGAGTAAAATATAAAAATATAATTATTTGCCTTCTAAAAGACCACAATGTGTGACTTTAAGTTATAAAATGTAAACTGATTATCTGCCCAATACTGAAACTGCCCATTTCCTAGATGAAAATACTGAGGTAATTTCCTCAGTGGTAGATAAGGCCCTGAATGTGTGAGGGCACTGCAGAAAACAGAACAGGCGTTGATGCTCTCAGTCAAGTCCCTGCTATGTGTCTGTTGATTTTTTGCTTTACAGCTTCATATGTTCTGTATGTCTTGCTGCCAGTGGGTCAGACAATATAAAGATTGTTTGTATCTGTCAGGCCCGGACCACAGTGTGGTGTTGACATTGGTGCGGTGTCAAATGTTTGTAGTCATGAGGAGTTGGCGTGTCTTGCAGCGGCGTCTGCGTGTTGATGTTGGGTGCGATTGGGATTTCTCTGCACGGCTACGGGAGTATCACCACATTGCCATGCTGCACTCTATCAAGGCTCTGCAAGGTTAAGAGTGCAGCAGACAAGTTCAGAATCATTTCAGATGAGGCACACAAGCTTGAACACAAGCTCCCTCAGCAGTGAAAATAAATTTGTGTTGCTGAGAATATAAATTTGTATTGCTGAGCTGAATTTTATGTTTGACTTTTAAACATAATTACACTTAAAGTGCTCATGTAATGCTTTTTGGCTTTTTCTCTTTCCTTTATCGTGTTATATATCTTTTTTGTGCATGTAAGGCCCAAAGTCCACCCCAAAGGGACTTACCATCTCCAACAGAAAACACTGTTCACAAATTGCTCCAAACAGCTCTATTGTAGTCCAGCCTTTACTTCTGTGACAAACGTGCATCACTTTGTAACACACGTTATAATGCTCGCCTAGCTGCTAGCGTGGCACGCCCTCATACACTGCTTCTGACTAGGTAGTTGTCCTTAACCTAGGTACTGCGCATGTGCGACTCCCAGCAAAGATGGAACAGAAGTGAGATGCCTCACTCTGTAGCTAAAACGGAGAGCTCAACACACAGGGTGAAAAGAGGAGCTGCAGCAATGTGCAGTACAACAAAAATATGGTGTTTTTTGAAAATGAAACCATGTAAACCTATCCTGGTACAACCTCTAAATACAATTATGAACCTGAAAATGAGCATAATATGAGCACTTTAAAATATAAACAGACACTAATTTACATTTTACAAATGTGTTGTAAAGGAAACAATATTTAAAGATCAAGGCCATGTTTTCCTTAAGCATTTGAAACCTTGGATAATTGTAAAATCCATTTTACGAACGTTTTAAGATTAAGAGATGAAGCATTGTCATTTAACCTTTTTTTCACCTTACAACAGATGAACTCTAAGGCCAAAATGTATGTATGAGGCTTAACAACATGAAAGAATGAAGTAGTAGTGGTTTTATAACACTTTATAAAGCCAGTTTGTGCAGCTTGATAAATCAAAGCTGGAGCCCCTGTAAGTTCAACCCATTCCACTGTGTATAAAAGATCAGTCTTTTCTAAGTATGAGGACATGGCCGAATGCCATGGATGCTAATAAAGTTACAATGCATGAAAAAGGTCAAGTGGTTGATCCCATTACCCTTCATAAGGAGAATGACAGTGATGGCTGGCCCCAGTGGCCTGATGAGAATCAAAGTAGCGAGGTAGCACCGTGAACTGCAGTGGCTTTGCCTGTTAATAGGATCACTTTATGATCTACATTATTTAACAAGCCTTCATCTTTTGATGCAGTTATGTATCAGCTGATATTAATTTACATCACAGTCTTCATGTTTGATGTCCTTGACATTGAAAAGCTCAGACTAGTCCCGTCTGCCGTCTTGGCTATGTATTGTTTGTAATGTCCTGTCTCTCGTGTATTCTTGTATTTGTGGTGAAACCGAAGAAGAATTTTCACATCTGTGGACAATAAAGTTTTTCGTATTCATATTCGTAGTCTGCTCCCTTCTGTAGCAGCTGATAAGCAACAGTCAATATTATCATCATTTCATTATTTCATTTGTACCTGTGAATCCCAGCTACCTCATCAGCAGTGAATGTAAATGTCACTGATCTTGCTATGCCTTTGCTGTGGACTGTTGAGAGCCCGTTTCTGGCTATCGCTGCTCAATCCCCCACCTGAAAAGGGTAATTCCTTCTGCAAACATTTATAATTATCACCCCAGCTTTCCCATCAGGTCTAGAAAACACGCACATTGTTCGCTATAGGCTGAACAGAAAAGTGTGGATAACAACACACTCCTGACGCAGCCCTGGGGGGAGGGAGGGAGGAAGCAGGGGGAGAATGAGGGGGGAAACAGCAGCTTTAATATGGCAGCTGATAAGGTAAGTGATGGAGTACAGCCTACGTGAACCCCTCAACCAGGATCTCCCTATCTCTCGATCCTTTTTTTCTTGTTTTCATCTACCCATCCACCTCCCATTTGGAATTGCAAATCAACCCATGTGTTTCTTTACAGGCGAGGTGGGAGATAAGGAGCAAGGTGTTGCACATATCAGCAATCTGAGCATGTTGTTCATTTCAATTTATTTATTTTATTTCTGGCATTTATTTATCTGTCTTTCACTGCATACATGTATGGTTTCTTGTTTATGTACATATGAATGTGAGAGGATTTTTGCTTGTAAAAGTGATAAAGATAGATAGCTTGTTTGTGTGTGTTATCTGGCTCAGATTGTGTTGTATTCAAGCGTGCATTAAGGGATGGGTGGATACAGAAAATACAGTTTCCCAGAAATGCTTGTGTGTGTGTGTGTGTGTGTGTGTGTGTGTGTGTGTGTGTGTGTGTTTCTGAGAGGGTTTTTGTGTGTGTTTCTGCGTGATTGTGAATTCAAAATTCGGTTTGAGATGGGAAGTTAAATGGAACTTTGGGTTTGGCTTGATTCAGCAGGCAATGATAGGTGAGCCCAGAGTGCCACCTGGAAGATGGTTTCCATGAGATCACAGAGTCATTCACCCCACACAGATAGACATGGAGACAGCTCTTGGTTGCTGAGCACAGAGATGGTAGAGGAAACAAGATAAGATGTACGAGCACACACACACACACACACACACACACACACACACACACACACACACACACACACACACACATTTGCACACAAACACTAAGGCTGTCAGTCAATGGAGTTGGAAAAACACCAAACTCAATTTCATCATGAACAGTAGAGAAAAGAGAAAAAGACCTGGTGGACTTATAACATCTGAAAAGTGCCTATGGGCAAGATTTGTTAAGACATGTTATTTTGTTGGTACAATGTTCACACAGAGAAACACATACTTGGGAATGAGATTGTGCTGGTAGAACCTGAAATTGCTCTTTTTTTTTTTTTAAACTATTATCGAGCTGTCCAACAATAACTGAACCCAGAACTGTATAGAACAGGCAGCCGGGTGTCTGAGGTTTCATATCTTAGAATAGTATGTTTATCTTATCACAAATTATCATATACAAGCCTTTTCTTGATCTCTTCTGAGTGCACAGAACACACACACACACACACACACACACACACACAGCTTAAGCCTCTTTGGCAGCGCCCAGCATGCCATGTCCACTCGACTGCTTCGGTGCCAGGTCTGATACAAGACCACACCAAGCCACTTGCTCCTTGACGGTTGGTGTCAATCTGGGCATCCATAGATGGCTGTGACCGGCACATCATCACCCTGTCCTGACTGACCAATAGTGAAAGGTCATGTATTGTGTACTTGTTCTGTGAGTAACATTCAAAACCTGCAGGAAACCAAACCGCCGACATGAACAAGATTTTTTTACACACACCTCACCTAGTACAGCAGTAGTTTTTTTTTTAAACTACTGTAATAAACAGAGACTAGCCTTTTCTCAGATCACATTTCACTCACCGGTACACACACTCACATCACAAAGAGAAGGCCTTGACCTCTGCGGAGATAAATCTTTGCTATATTCAATTGCTATTTTTAGTAGAATTACGCTGTCTGAGAGGAGACTGTTTTCCTTCACAATAACCCATTAGCCCATCAGTGTAATAGGGTTGCTTGCAAACTGATACTCTTGGCAATAACCTCACATCCACCCACAGACACACATTGACACTGTAGAGGCTGAGATTTTCAGCATAAATGACCCTCTAGGTGGTTGCCTTGATTTTGTCCTGTTTCTGTGACCACATAACTTTCTTTACATTTCAATTATCTCTCACTTGATACACATCATCACTACAGCATTTTTCCACTATCCCAGAATAGATAAGCGGTGTAGCCAGATGTAGATATAGACAGCTCATTCTAAGGTAATGAAAATACAAGTCTTATTTTTAGGTGATTATACACTAATTAACACATAGTTAAAACACCAAGCTTATCACAGGAGAGAATGGGGAGTGACCAGAATACACTTCCTCCAGGAGAACTTCATAATTTACAGGTGAATGCTGCATTGGCGGTGGGGTTCATATAAATGCTATATGAGCAGTATCATGAGCGAGTGTAGCAGCACAGCTTGAGTTGTCTGCCTTAAGTGGCTTGCAGGCTCTGCTCCATTTAGGCATCCATCTCCAGCCATCTCAGTTTTCGCCTCCTTTTCTCCTAACTGCTTGACAATTCCCCCCACCCACCCCCAAATCAATTTCTAACTCCAATTAGTCATTGCATTAGACTGTGTGAAAAAACACCACTGTGCACTGTAGCTTGACAAATGTTTGGCTGCTGTTGTTGTTTGCCATGTGACTACTGCTATTGATCAGAGGGTATTAGGGTGATAGAGGAGGGGAGGTGGGGCGAACTGGTGGAGATAAGTGTTATTGTAAAGTAAATGTGAAGCCTTGTCCATTTCAGGGGTAGAGGGAAGGGAGATAAAAAGGATTGATAGGCAGGGAGAAAGTTCTGCAGGGGGTGAGAGGCGGAGGATCAGACAAAAGTGCAGAGGGGACCAACATCTGGCAGCAGCTGGAGAATACAGCAGGTGAGGAATACAGATAAAGAAGGTTCGGGGGGGTAGAGACTTGGGGGACAGAGATTTGGATAGGCTTGGAGTCAGAGAGTAAGGGAAGAAGAGTGGCACAAAGTGATTGTTATTGCCTGAGGTTAAATGTGTCAAAAGCAAAAATGATCATGCCAGGTAAGGCCGGGGGGGGGACCCTGGCTATCTGGCAGTTTCCGCAGCCAGCGGTGCCCACTCGAAGAGGCCAACATGAAAAAGAGTGAATGCGATGGATGGATGGAGAGTGGGACATGAGAGGCAGGCAGAGAGTGGAAACTGATTCAGAGGGCGATAAACAAAGAGACTGATGAGGACAGTGCAAAGGGAGATCAAAGAACCAAGCAGCTTCACAGTTTCACCCAATTCACCCGAAATTCCCCATGATGCTTTTAAGGTTCTAATCGCTCGAGCAAAGCTAAAACAGTAGTTTTGACACTGCAAAAAAACAACAACGGCATGTTGCTTTGGGCCATAATCTAGAAGGGATAATTATACAATATAATAATACAATAAAACACAATATGAAAGCATTTATTATCACATTATTATTTCAAGAGAAATTAAATTCAAAGGCCAGCGCTATAGTAGTATACACATCCATAACGGTTTACAATAAACAACATACTAATCAATTAACAACATTAGTAGCATGGCTAGCTGAATTATCAGAACACAATGTACTCATTTATGTGCATGGAGAATGTATTCCTACATAAAACGTCTCATTTTCACGGGGTCCCCAAAATGAGGCTGCATGGTAAACACCATTCACATGATTATACGTATTAGATATTCAAATGTGTGCATACACAAACAAGCAATGAGCCGTTGCTTTATTTTCTTACTATATTCTATTTGATCATTTTCCTTTTTAGAGGTGAAGCTATAAGATTTGAGAAAGTCCATATTGTTAAAAGTATTTTCTCTTATCTCATTCCTCTTCTCTCTTCTTCTCTTCTGTGTCATCTCATCTCAGCCGCGCTCTTGTTTGCGCCACGATTTCACTGCTCTGTGTTGCAATTTCAACATTTCAATATTTCATATAATATTTCCAGAGCAGAGAGCAGTGTTGCTGAATTATTTAGCACCACCGGAACTGGCACAAACACACTATAGATTTATGGCTCTGGCTGTGGACTTTTGCCAGTGAAAAGTGTGAAATGGTCATTCTTGAACTGTGACCTGGGAAAAAGAGAGGTAGATCAATCAGGTGAACTGATCCCCCTCCCGTGCTATACAGTAATCATCATCCACAGCCCTGTCCTGGGGCTGATGGATGACCACTCTCTAACCCATCTTCTCTTTTCTCCTCCACAGATACTCACACACATGCATACTGTAGACACATATACAGGCATGCACAGTTACCGATAAATCAGGCAGACAGGGCTCTTGGTCCCTTCCTATGGCGAACATTGGGAGCGTGGGAGCTGGACAGGAGAAAGGTGACATGATATAGTTCTAACAAAAATAGAGAATAGAGAAATTCCATGCTGCGAGAAAATAGTAAAGAAAGCTAGACATGTTTTTATGAAGGAAACAAGTGTACATTCTGGCATCAATCATTCTCAATTCCTGTACTTGCAATTGTAATGCTGACAGGCAGTGAAAGAGTAATAATCAGCATTTCTTTGCTTGATTATATCCCTTCAATCAAATGGTGCTCACTGAGATGTGAAAAGCTGCGCTGATGAAGGTGAAATGAAAAGGAAATTGACACTGCCCACTACCTCCAAAAGCGTTCTGGAGGTAGATTTTGTCTTTAGGTTGTCACTGAAATAGTGCAGTGGAAAGTTAAGAAGTTATGGTTTTACTGAAAAGCAGTGTTTTGCTGCCCTTTCTTGTTGAAAGTTTCAAGTCTGTTTCCCCTTTGACCACACCCAGTATCACTGATGGGTGTAGTTGGTGTATGTGGTCAGGAGTGTGCTCTGTTGCATCCAACAGTGATGTCACAGGGCTCTGGAGTACACCTGTGTGCACCATTGCAGCAAGGTGAAAAGTTAAATCGGATCTGCAAAAAAAAAAAAAAAGCACCAAGCTTTCAGGGTTGTCATTATGTTTGACAACAGTGGAAGTATCAAAATCTGAAATGTCAAAGTTTTACTCACAGTGGCTTTAAAGGTCTATAAAATGGTGCTATTACTTCAAAAATTGTGATGTCTTTATTGGTAGGACTTTTTAGTTAAATCCACTAGCGCAGCATGAGGTCACATCTGAAGAGGCACCATTCCAGGAAGTAACAGATTCCAGGCATTGCTGTCTGCTGCAGTGTCTTTCTCGATACTACCCACCTAAGTCTTAATCTCTGAATTTGATAGTGGCTTTAAAGATCCCATGAAATATGTACTTTGGAAAAAACGTTTTCACTGGTGACCTCATGCTGCACCAGAAAGCAAAAAAGTTCCCCATCACTTAAGTCATCTCAACATTTTGTAAAAGTCTGCCTTTCTGCCAGCCATATCAAATCAAACCCCCCTGTCTAATGCCCCATCAATGTCCCTTGTCAATGTTTTACTTGGATAACTTTAATTCTAACTTTCACACCTTTTAGTTTAATTACTTCACCAGCATCTTAAATGCTCAGAAAAACCTGTGTTCTCAATTATCTTCTTGATATGAGCGTGGGGTCTTACATGAACACAAAACTTTCTTTTCAAATTTAAACTTTTATGTTTTTATTGAGATTTTCATGTTTTATTAATTTATTATAAAGCAGGTCAAATTGCTATTTAAATACTCTGAAAGTATCAAAACCCAGCATAATGGTTTTGTCACACTATCTAATTTCTTAGTAGATGGATTACACCTTTACATAATTCAAATCAATAATACAATCTACTGATTTGTGTAAGTTATCCATTTGGCACCATTTCACAAAATCTCTTTATTAGCACTTCTAATCCAGACCTACACCAGGAACACACTGCATTAGCACACTGACTGATACCCCATATCGACTCTCACCAGCTTGGTGTGTGTGTGTGTGTGTGTGTGTGTGTGTGTATGTGTGTGTGTGTGTGTGTGTGTGTGTGTGTGTGTTTGTGTGTGTGTGTGTGTGTGTGTGTCTGCGTGCGTGTGTGCGCTGAGCCTCTTCCAAGGCGTCTGATCAACTCTCTAGAGCTGAGCTGATGCACACCACGATCAATACCTGGCCTCCAATACCCTCCTTCATATACTCAGCAATGTCTGAGGCATGGTCCTCTCTTTCTCTTTGTACCTTACCCTTTATTATGCAGCCTGTAATACAGCTTGCTTTCACAAAAGGAACCAAGCATCATAATAAGCTGTATTATTATCCAGCTCACCGGGAATTCATCGGGAGCCTCTCACCCTGCCATCATTTCTTTTATTTTGTTCACTCTTCTATCTTTCTGCACATTATTTTACATTTCTCCCCCACCACTTCCATTCTCCCTCTCTCTTTCTCTGTACCTACCTATTACTGGTGAGTCGATTTCACGATTCAGTGATGCAGAGAGGGTACAGTAGAACATGCGGTGTGCGAGTGTGAATAACAATAGCTATCTATACCTCATAAGAGAAACCCTAATTACATGCACTGGCACAAAATCACATGCCTCATAAAAGCACAAATGGTCATTTCAGACGAAAAGTCGCTGTGTTGTTCTGGGTGATTTTAGCAAATTATGTTTGGAAATCACCAAAGGTGGCATTGAAGCCATAGTCTGTACTTCCTTTGCTTGTATTTTGTTTTTATTTTTGAAGAAGAGATAATACTATTTAGCTTATGCTCAATATTTTACTGAATATTCTTGCAAGCTAGTGCTCATATTAGTTTACTTTGCTTCTTTCTTTCTTCTGTTTATGTGTGCGTAGACAGAAATTAGTGCAATCATTAGCAATGCATAAAAAAAGAGCACATCTTCATAATACCAAACTGGATTTTATTTTGCTCATTTGTGCTGAATGAATCAATATTTGGATCTGTAATTAAAGTGGGAGCAATGAAAGTGCATAGCAGAGAGAAAGAAAGGAACACTTTAACAATATATATTGCTACACACACACTTACACGCTACCCATTCTCAGCTCGGTTCAAGGCTTACTGGTGAATTGAGATGATGGTGAGATGTTGACTTATTGCCTGTTGCCATAGGAATGTGAATTGAGTTATCTAGCAACATAACAACATAAACCATCTGCAAAACACATCTGCCCATTACTCAGAAACATATGATGTGTTTCTCTGTTATTATACATGCACTATAGAAAACAGCGCAGGAGATGGTTGAGGAAAATATTCCAAAACAGCTTTTGAAACTGTTGAGCAGCTATCAGAAAGGCAATTAAGCTATGGACTCTTTTTTTTTTAACAACAGTTACAAGGGTTTTCAGCTCTGATGTAGGCTGCCGTATCAACATCTATTCAACATGTACATGCTTGCTGGGTTGCTTTGTTTGTCTTCAGCTATTTGAGAGTGGGCTGCGAAGTGGGCTATTACAGCACCATTATCCAGGTAGAAAGGCTGTCAAAAAGGAAACTTAATATATTTCCCTGACATTTTTTTAAAATGTTTTCTGTCTTGTGGATGGTTCAGCCAGTGGTGGGGCATTGACAGAAAAGTCAGAGAGGTCAGCTCCGTCATTGTGAACAGCACAATCTGTCTTACGTTTTGTTTTTGACATTTCAAATATCCAAATAGCACTGAAAGCAACTAATGTATTCTCGCCCTCAGGCACATGTAAACGTTTGTTCACATGATGCTGCGGATGAATGGAAAGTGAATGTGATCACTCACATTTTGACACATTTTTTATATCTCAAAGCTCTTCATCCCCACTGTGCTAGCCTGTACTTGAAGTCATCACAGTATGTTTACATTCTGCTTCTCTTGTTGCTTTTCTCATTGCTTTTCTGGTCTCTTTCTGGTTTGTCTTCGCTCATTCCTCTCCATTGTTTGCTTTCTCTATGACTGTGACCTTCTTTCGTTTTCATCACCATTTCACCTTTAGCGAGATCACCCATTTCTCTAGTGTGTGTCCTCGAGGGCCGGAGTTGAAGTTTTCCGTGTGTGACAGAAGATTCTCTTGGTGACATTTGAAGAGGCTTGTGCGTTATGGCTTATTGTTATGGAACGATACTGCTGCTGCTATGCTGCAACCCTCCAGCTGCCCTATAGGAGACATACAGACTGAAACTCAAAGGAATTCAGACTTTTGATTATAACAGATATCTACAGCCTGGAATATAGATTTTTTTTTTTTCAATCTCTCTCTTTTTCTGCCCTAACACCCACATGCACTTCTCTGTCATGAGCTTAGCACACAGGTCAACATATAGTGCAGAGTTTGACCAAGCAAGACTCCCCCAGGCCTGGGACGATAGAGTTGAATAAATTGCAGGCGCTGAAGTCCTGAGGATACAGAACACAAACTCTCTCACACACACAGAGCAGAAGAAAGAGACATAAAGCCAAAAGCAGAGACAGAACTGCAGATTTCACTCCCTAAATGTGATCCATTGTGTTGCAGACCCATGAGCACACTAAACTTTCCGTGGATCATCAAATTTCCACTCATTAAGGGACAACAGGATGACAACAATTGTAACCATCCTCTGCTTAAAGACCACAAACACAGAGTGACATGCTGCCGTCAGTATTTTCCTCGCAATGTAATCTTCGCTGGCTGCTGCTTTTTAATAGGCTGATGGAAGACAAATAATTGCTTTGAGGGGAGCTGATCTCGGTCGTAATTCAATCTTCTCACCACCCAAATCCCCACTCAAACACACTAATGCACATTAATGAGATTTCATAGCTCTTAATGGGAGACAATGACGGTGCAGGTTTTTACGACGTGCGTTTGCTTATGTGTATGACTTTAAGGGATGTGCGTGGTGTCTGTCTGGTCTAAATCTGTTTTCATTAGCTGTTGCATGAGCTCATGTGTACTTATCCATCTGTTGTGGGGATGCATGCACAGTGGGTAGCATAGACACATAGAGCACATACCCACTGGGTGTTAAATAGAGAAACGCAGATACAAACATTTGAGTGCCTTTTGGACTGACTTTCTCTCTTCCAACTCTTCCTCCACCTAGACACTGCTATCTGTTTTCCCTTTTTTCCATAGAAGTGTCTTTTGTCCTTGGTAGATGACAATAAAGCTAAATAATTGAAAGCATTAATATGGATGCGCGTAGTTTGGGAATGTGTGTCAGGTCTCCTTTAAGTTATGGAGTCATTAACATGGCATTGCTCCTTGCACACAGTGATTTACCTGGTCTTTGTCACACTATGCAAATCAAATGCATATCATTGGGGGAGCAGGGCCAGTATTTATCCAGAACTTCTAATACACAACAAGGCTCCGGGGTGTAAACGTTTGTCTTGACCTTTGCGTTTGACTTTTGGAAAGGATTCCTGAGAATCTGCAGTGGCTCAGACAATGCTGAACTGGGCGAAGTAGGAATCTGCATGCTTTCTCTTACCTTCACACTCCTAAACTTCCACATATTCAGTATAGACCTGCACAGAGATGGTAGAAAAGCATACTCATTCAGGCCTCATTTATTAAACCAAACAATATGACATTTCAAAAAACCTGCAGCAAGATCACTTAGAACCACAAAGGAGTAGCCAGTGATGCTGACAACACATTAGCTAGTTGACAATATGGATAAAATGGGTCTAAATGGGTTATGGGAAGTGTTGTGAGTCCAACTTTGTTCTAATGTTTATCACATCTCTCAGAAATATTTATAAAAAAACAGGATCAGTGTTATGTATTTGTACTTTATTAACTTAGTATTGTCATTCTGTTGATCTGTATTGTACTACTGCCACCTCTACTTACTCAACATCTACTGAATGTCTGATGCCTCTACAGTTGCTCTTTCTGATGTTTTTTGGAGAACAGTCTAGCTGCAGAGCTGCAGAGCTCCAGGCTCGGGCCCAACTCCTCTGTCGTACCCTTTCTGATCCCGAGCTTGGAGAAGGTGGTGTTCAGTCTTTCTTTGTCCCTCTGGTTGTCTTTCTTTGTCTTTGGCTCCTCCCTTTTTAACTTCAGCTTCTTTTCTGTTTCTACATCCAAAGGGATGAATAGATTTTTAGAAGGACATGTACACTCTCTGGCCACTATATTAGGTACACCTACACGATCTAATGGAATACAGTACAACAGCTCTGACACACATTTTACATATATATATATATATACAAAGCTTGTAATGTTCAGTTTCTATAAAACTTTCCGAGAGGGGTGTACTGGACTGCATTATACATTATATAACATTAGCAACCCCACTCAATATAGTGCAGTCCACACTGGCTTCAGCCCTTCTACTACATTAAGTTCAGGTCTAACCTGTCACAATAGCACTGAGGCTTAGCCAGCTAGGCCTCAGTGCCCATTGCTACAGGAATCATCTTACACACATGCCACATAAAAAGACACCCAAACACGAATTACACACCATACCAATCTCTGTTGCTCTAACAGAGCTATTAGGCAGTGCTGATAGCTAAGGCATAAACCCACTGCCTCGATCGCAGAACCATTACGCACCATGTGTACGTGTGTATGTGTGTGTGCAAAGTAGGTAATGCTCTTCTGACTCCTTTGCTGAGTCCAGAGCTTCATCATCATTAGGGCTGCTGCAGTGATAAGATAAAATGATAGAGGGATGAGAAGAGAGAGAGACAGAAAGAAATTTGGTTCTGCAGCTGGGGTACCAAGGGGATTACCTTCACAAGTCCCACATACCTAATAGACTCTCTCACCAGGTCTGATGACACAGATGACACGCACGCACACAAACACACACACACACACACACACACACACACACACACACACACACACACACACACACACACACACACACTCTCCTTTTTTGAGCATTAAACGTACAATATGTAACTTTCTGCCGCTAGGGGTCTCTCAACCAAAACAATGGATTGTAAACACAGACGTTTGATGACGTTGGGAAGTTGCGTGGAATTATGGGAGTTTTTATTGCTAAACGCTATCATCGATTAGAATGCATCTGTTCATGGACGAATTTACCCATTCAAGTTTATTCACGTTACGTTTAGTAACATTTATTCATGTCATGCTAATAAAATGCAATTTCCCCAACATAATTACGTTTTCCCTGTATTGGTAGCTAGCTGACCAGTTAGCTAGTTAGCCAGGGCTAAAACCACACTATCACAGTATATTTCACATGCCAATGTCACCTTTTGGATTTTACCGGGCGGACGGGGTTTGTTGTACGCTAGCTAGCTACTCAACGAGGCTGAGAGACGGGTGTGGGTGGGGATTGCAGGGGGACTCTCCGTGACGGCGATGATGTTCGATTGCCGTTGTCAGCAGCATGAGAACATCTCCCAGCTGCCCGATCTGCCCCTTCACTTTTCTGTAATCTTAACTATTTGTTTTATTGCTTAACCCACCTTTTGTCTGGTTAATTTAGCTAGATAACTGTAAAGAGCTAAACGCGAAGGGGGGAGAAATTTGGCAGGAAGGAGATTTTCGGTACAAACACCGGTAGCTAACATTATGGATGGCCAATGTTGTGACTAGGATACCTGGGTCTGCTATTCTCTGTTTCCCGACGCTTCATTAAACTGCCGTTAGCGTCGTTAGCACCCGGCACTGGCTGGGGCTAACGGTAACTAGCTATTGCTACATGTCCCGGCTGTGTTGTCAGCTATCATCCCGAATGAAGTCTCTTTGTGCCGGGGGAGTGAGGCAGGCAGAACGGGGTGTGCTATCTGGCTAAATTAGCATTAGATTAATCGTCTATCTAGCTATACAGTTAACGTTACTAGTGAACTTATTCGTGGGTTAGCGCAGTGCTGCTTTTATCCATGGTCAAAACAATCATACTACTAATAACTTTGTGAGCGTGATGAACGATGTTGTAACCCTATGATGTTATCCACCAAGCATTAGCTAACATTAACGTTAGCTACTTGTCAACCAGCACATACATTGTAGTAACATTAAGCTGGATTAATATTGATATGTATCAATAAATAATATTTATATAAAGCTGTATTACTGTGCTGCAAAGTGGCATGTAATTAATCACAAAATTATGCCTTTTGGCAGAAAAAGCAGTGTTACCCGTATTTCTTTCTGTGACATTGTATGATTTTCAATTACTCTCGAACGTAGCATCTGGGTGCCCGTGTTTTGATGGAAGTTACGAGTAACCATAGACTGTATACAGTCTATGCGAGTAACTAGAGGGTGAAAGGTTTGAAGGGTTTGCCATTTGATGGAAACATTTGGGATAACACAACTCAAAATAATATATAACATAGGTATAGTCGTTTTTAGACATTTTATAGCAGAAAAGTTACATATTGTACCTTTAACATTTCATGCCATATTGATGGTTCCGCACAAAAATAAAATTAAGTGAGTGCTATGAAAGCCAAGCTTAAGCATCCTAAAGTGTTACATTTTGGTTTATCATTAATGCCTAATAGTATTTTTGGCTTGTAGATGGAACTGACATTCAGCTACAGAACCCAACTTTTTTTTTGCATTCATCCTTTTTTTTCCCATGCCAACCTTTCTCCCCGCTTTATTTCTCTTCTTTTTAATCTTCCCCACATTGCTCTTATCTGATCTGCCTTCATTAACATCGCAGCCTCGTTAGGGTTCCCCGAAACGTTAATCTCGTTAGGAACAATCAGCAGCCCGGCTCCGAGATGGCCTCACACAATGTACAGAGAACTATGGCAAAGTTGTTTCTTTTTTTTAAACTTCTTTTCATCTTTACTTCCTTTGTGTGTTTCACTGCTTTTCATTTTTCTTATACTTTACATTTCAGACATTGAACTGCTCCTCAGAGTGGCCTTGTATGAGTCGGCATGTTGGGGCTCCTGCTAAAACCTCTGATCTTTAACACTGTTGCTAAAACTATTAGCCCACACTAAATGAACTATGTTGCTGAAAAATGTGGGCACCATTGCATCTAGGACAAAAGGTGATAGTAAAAAAGCTAATTTAGAAGATATCGAGCATGTGAGAGAGAATGTGATACAGCTTGTGTGTACCTTCATTACCATATTCATCAAGGTTTTAAGCCGATTCTTATCTTCTGTCATTAGCCCGGCTACATTTCAGCAGTCCTTGGGAGCGACCTCTCTGTTTTTTTACTTTCCTTCCTCCCCTTCATTCTTCTTTTATCTCTAAGGAAACAGGCAGAGACATTGCACTAATGTTTAGACCTTCCATCGTAATGCTGATTGGTTATGGCGCTTGACAATGATTGGACTTTAATTGATCAGTCACAACCTAATTGGCTAATAGGCTGCAGCTTAATGAAAATGAGAAGACTTGAAAGCAACTTAGCCTCAGTCTTCAGCTACAGCACTGGAGGAGACATCCATCCATCCATCCATCCATCCATTTTCTGCTGCTCATCCAGGGCTGGGTCGCCTTGGCAGCAGGCTAAGCAAGATAGTCCAAATGTCCTCCCCAGCATTGTCTTTCAGCCCCTTCCTGCAGCATTCTCAAGCCAGATGAGATATATACAGTATGTAATACATTCAGCGTGCTAAAGGTCTGATAAAGTCAACAGAACCACATCATCTGCAAGGAGCAGAGAAGCAATTCTGTGGTTTTCAAACCGGACACTCCCCCTCCGCAGGCTGCATCTTGAAATCCTGTCTATAAAGATCAACACCAGACTCGCTGACACCCACTGAAAACACGTTTGACTTCCTGCCGAGGCTACTGTCACTGCTCTCGGTCTAGTTATACAGTATAAGGGCTGGTCCATTGCTCAGTCTTATATAGGGAGGACACCAGAAGGTATACCAGAAATCCACTCTTCCCCCATGTGGACCGGAGTGTGATGCATTATTTGTGGGCTTTAAAAGGTGCATTTATTCATTATATATTATTTGTTAAATACAATATTGATTAGAAACGGTGTACAGCATTGGAATGCATACATGTGGAACGTGTTTCCTGTAATGTTGTTAATGATTATGAGGAGAAGGAGGTGAAGGAGAAAGATGATAATGTGGAATATTTTATTATAATTGAAGCCAAATCAATCAGTTTTTCTTTTTGGTGTCCATGGCAATCAGAGGGAGCCAGTGCACAATATTCCGTGTGAAGTTTACATAACAATAGAAGTGGAAACGATTGCTACATGTCAGTGGGACTGGCCGCTAATTAAATTTCACAGACTTTCACCCCACATTCACAGACACACACAAAGATTCATGGTAAAAAGAATGTATGCACGACAATGGCAATCTATCTTAGGATGAAAGATTGTGTATCTGGGTCATTGCCAAAGCTTAACTTGAACAATGATTTGGGCTTTTCTT